>NC_042988.1:41427164-41432164 GCF_901001165.1 Salmo trutta | reverse complement strand
CTAATCACCTAATTGTTGATATGTTGATTCAGGTGTGTTACTACTGGATTGGAGTTCAACAGTAAACACAATAGACTCCTCCCCCCCCACCCATAGAGGGCAGCCTTGCTCCCATTATACACTTAACTGTAAACAGGTCAGAGTGATCTCTCTCTCTCTCTCTCTCGCGCTCCTTTGCAATAAGATGAACCCATTTCATCTGCGCTGCTGCTGGGTGAATCACTAGGAGAGAACCTCCATCAGACCCATGTGTTGCCCTCCCTGCCTGGGCTGGGTGGCTCTGGGATGGGTCTCTCTTAGAGATGGGTTGGAGGGAGGTCTTGTGTGTGTTTATGGGCCTATGCCTCTGTGTGATGTCTCAATGTGGACGGGATAATCCCATAATCTGATAACAACCCACTGTGCAGATTTGGTGATTAAAGTTCTGATGCAAACTAACGCTAGTTGCCACGGCTGCTGGATGGAGGAGAAGAGGTGAATAAATCTTGGTGTGTGTGTGTGTCTGTCCAATGTGTGTGTGTGTGTGCGTGCGTGTGTGTGTGTGTGTGTGTGTGTGTGTGTGTGTGTGTGTGTGTGTGTGTGTGTGTGTGTGAGAGAGTCTATCTTCTTATGTTGCTTCTGTTCCTATCCCGATAATCCCAAAGTGTTTGTTTTCATCATCACAATAGTAGTCACAGTAATAGTCACAGGAATTCTGATTCTGATTGACTTAAACAATATTCAGACTGGCTGATGGAGACGAACTATGTTTCTGTAAGGTTTGTCATCATTTAATCCCACTTGAATAGACTTAAACAGAACAACAATACACCAATTGTATAGCCTGTCAATTTTCACAAAATATGTAGAATATGTTTAAATATGCATGATTATGAATTGTTTATGTAATGCAGATAACAAACCTTGTGTAAAAACATATTTGGTGAAGCTTGAACTGAACTACCTGACTGACTGACTGACTGACTAGCCATTTGAACTGAACTACCTGACTGACTGACTGACTGACTAGCCATTTGAACTGAACTACCTGACTGACTGACTGACTGACTAGCCATTTGAACTGAACTACCTGACTGACTGACTGACTAGCCATTTGAACTGAACTACCTGACTGACTGACTGACTGACTAGCCATTTGAACTGAACTACCTGACTGACTGACTGGCTGACTGACTAGCCATTTGAACTGAGCTACCTGACAGACTAGCCATTTCCTTGTTGTGGTGTAGCAGTCTCTGTTATTTGATCCGACAGGAGGACAACATCCCCACAGTAAACACTGGAAACACAGATTGATGGTTGTGGTCAGCTGTCTGAATTGAATTTCCACTATTTTACAGTCACAGTAGGATGAAGCTTGAAACATAGCACCAAGGCCAGACAACAACATGGAGACCCTGCCGCTCAGTTTCAGCTTTGCGTTTCATTCTGTAAATATGCCGTAACATTTTACTCTTAACTGGCATTTATTTTACAGTTAACTGGAATTTCTAGTAAACTGGTAAAACATTTCCCGTTAACTTGTTTAACTGGTATTTTCCTGGTATTTACAGTCAGTATATAGTATTACAGTGTCTGGTACTTAAGCCTATTTCAAAGAATTCAGCTCAGTAGCTTACTAACCTCGTTCCCAGGCTCAGTTGCTACTGTATATAGCTTCCACAGACAAAGAGGCAGCCAGTCGGCTAGATTAATAGCTAATGAACTACCTAGTACTAAATGGTTTGCAGTCACTGTTGTGTTCAGCTGTGTGATGTTTTCATCTTCTGACCTTCAACGGAAATGGCATTAGCCTACCAGCGAGTTTGTGAGAGTTCGCTAGCAAGCTGAACTACGTTTAATGTGAATTGCATTATCAGTTTCCTTGGTACATTTGTTACTGTGAATCTTGTAATGAATCAACATAGACTGTGAGCTGAATGGAGATTCTACAGTAGTATCTAAGACCATAGTGATATAGGAATCAATGATACGTTGATCTGAGACAATTGCACTTCCAGTTTCAGTCCATTTAGTATAACAGTGTAACAGTGGCGTTTAATGAATCCCCATAGACTGTGAGCTGAATAGCATGGAGATTTGACAGGAGTAAGCTCCTACAGTGTATTTTGGTGCTGGTCCTGTGTGGCTCAGTCGTTAAGAGCGTGACGCTGGCAACGCCAAGGTCATGGGCTCAGTTTCTGCTGGGATGGTAAACACACACTAAAAGTGTACTGTATTGTAAGTGCTTCTGGATGAAAACATCTGTCAAGTAGCATACTGTAGCAATCCTCGCTAATAAGCCACGTTAAAATTCCCACCAAGTGGGTTAACCCTATCGGCGCGATTCATAGCTCGTTTGTCTTTCACGCAAGCGACCTGGGTCCCTGGCCCTGTCCCTCCATTCACTGTAATATATTATTTTCTATTTTTCCAGCTACACCCCTGCATACAGGTACCATTATTCACATAAACAGTGAAAAGGGCAGAGTAAAGAGTAGTGGAATATGTTGATGTAACCAGTGTGTTAGTGTAGAGTATAGAGTAGTGGAATATGTTGATGTAACCAGTGTGTTAGTGTAGTAGAGTATAGAGTAGTGGAATATGTTGATGTAACCAGTGTGTTAGTGTAGTAGAGTAAAGAGTAGTGGAATATGTTGATGTAACCAGTGTGTTAGTGTAGTAGAGTAAAGAGTAGTGGAATATGTTGATGTAACCAGTGTGTTAGTGTAGAGTATAGAGTAGTGGAATATGTTGATGTAACCAGTGTGTTAGTGTAGAGTAAAGAGTAGTGGAATATGTTGATGTAACCAGTGTGTTAGTGTAGTAGAGTAAAGAGTAGTGGAATATGTTGATGTAACCAGTGTGTTAGTGTAGAGTAAAGAGTAGTGGAATATGTTGATGTAACCAGTGTGTTAGTGTAGTAGAGTAAAGAGTAGTGGAATATGTTGATGTAACCAGTGTGTTAGTGTAGAGTAAAGAGTAGTGGAATATGTTGATGTAACCAGTGTGTTAGTGCAGAGTAAAGAGTAGTGGAATATGTTGATGTAACCAGTGTGTTAGTGTAGAGTAGAGTAGTGGAATATGTTGATGTAACCAGTGTGTTAGTGTAGAGTAGAGTAGTGGAATATGTTGATGTAACCAGTGTGTTAGTGTAGTAGAGTAAAGAGTAGTGGAATATGTTGATGTAACCAGTGTGTTAGTGTAGAGTAAAGAGTAGTGGAATATGTTGATGTAACCAGTGTGTTAGTGTAGAGTAAAGAGTAGTGGAATATGTTGATGTAACCAGTGTGTTAGTGTAGTAGAGTATAGAGTAGTGGAATATGTTGATGTAACCAGTGTGTTAGTGTAGTAGAGTAAAGAGTAGTGGAATATGTTGATGTAACCAGTGTGTTAGTGCAGTAGAGTAAAGAGTAGTGGAATATGTTGATGTAACCAGTGTGTTAGTGTAGTAGAGTATAGAGTAGTGGAATATGTTGATATAACCAGTGTGTTAGTGTAGTAGAGTAAAGAGTAGTGGAATATGTTGATGTAACCAGTGTGTTAGTGTAGAGTAAAGAGTAGTGAAATATGTTGATGTAACCAGTGTGTTAGTGTAGTAGAGTAAAGAGTAGTGGAATATGTTGATGTAACCAGTGTGTTAGTGTAGTAGAGTATAGAGTAGTGGAATATGTTGATGTAACCAGTGTGTTAGTGCAGTAGAGTAAAGAGTAGTGGAATATGTTGATGTAACCAGTGTGTTAGTGTAGTAGAGTAAAGAGTAGTGGAATATGTTGATGTAACCAGTGTGTTAGTGTAGTAGAGTAAAGAGTAGTGGAATATGTTGATGTAACCAGTGTGTTAGTGTAGTAGAGTAAAGAGTAGTGGAATATGTTGATGTAACCAGTGTGTTAGTGTAGTAGAGTAAAGAGTAGTGGAATATGTTGATGTAACCAGTGTGTTAGTGTAGAGTAAAGAGTAGTGGAATATGTTGATGTAACCAGTGTGTTAGTGCAGTAGAGTAAAGAGTAGTGGAATATGTTGATGTAACCAGTGTGTTAGTGTAGTAGAGTAAAGAGTAGTGGAATATGTTGATGTAACCAGTGTGTTAGTGTAGTAGAGTATAGAGTAGGGGAATATGTTGATGTAACCAGTGTGTTAGTGTAGTAGAGTAAAGAGTAGTGGAATATGTTGATGTAACCAGTGTGTTAGTGTAGTAGAGTATAGAGTAGTGGAATATGTTGATGTAACCAGTGTGTTAGTGTAGTAGAGTAAAGAGTAGTGGAATATGTTGATGTAACCAGTGTGTTAGTGTAGTAGAGTAAAGAGTAGTGGAATATGTTGATGTAACCAGTGTGTTAGTGTAGTAGAGTATAGAGTAGGGGAATATGTTGATGTAACCAGTGTGTTAGTGTAGTAGAGTAAAGAGTAGTGGAATATGTTGATGTAACCAGTGTGTTAGTGTAGAGTAAAGAGTAGTGGAATATGTTGATGTAACCAGTGTGTTAGTGTAGAGTATAGAGTAGTGGAATATGTTGATGTAACCAGTGTGTTAGTGCAGAGTAAAGAGTAGTGGAATATGTTGATGTAACCAGTGTGTTAGTGTAGTAGAGTAAAGAGTAGTGGAATATGTTGATGTAACCAGTGTGTTAGTGCAGTAGAGTAAAGAGTAGTGGAATATGTTGATGTAACCAGTGTGTTAGTGTAGTAGAGTAAAGAGTAGTGGAATATGTTGATGTAACCAGTGTGTTAGTGTAGTAGAGTAAAGAGTAGTGGAATATGTTGATGTAACCAGTGTGTTAGTGTAGTAGAGTAAAGAGTAGTGGAATATGTTGATGTAACCAGTGTGTTAGTGTAGTAGAGTAGAGTAGTGTAATATGTTGATGTAACCAGTGTGTTAGTGTAGTAGAGTAAAGAGTAGTGGAATATGTTGATGTAACCAGTGTGTTAGTGTAGTAGAGTAAAGAGTAGTGGAATATGTTGATGTAACCAGTTTGTTAGTGTAGAGTAAAGAGTAGTGGAATATGTTGATGTAACCAGTG
>NC_042988.1:41362164-41422164 GCF_901001165.1 Salmo trutta | reverse complement strand
GTGATGTCATGTGTCTGTGGTGTGTCTGTGGTGTGTCTGTGATGTGATGTGTCTGTGATATCATGTGATGGCATGTGTCTGTGATGGGTCTGTGGTGTGTCTGTGATGTGTCTGTGATGTCATGTGTCTGTGATGTGTCTGTGGTGTGTCTGTGGTGTGTCTGTGATGTGTCGGTGATGTCATGTGTCTGTGATGTGTCTGTGGTGTGTCTGTGGTGTGTCTGTGATGTCATGTGTCTGTGATGTGTCTGTGATGTGTCTGTGGTGTGTCTGTGATGTGTATGTGATGTCATGTGTCTGTGATGTGTCTGTGGTGTGTCTGTGATGTGTCTGTGATGTGATGTGTCTGTGATGTCATGTGATGTCATGTGTCTGTGATGTGTCTGTGGTGTGTCTGTGGTGTGTCTGTGATGTCATGTGTCTGTGATGTGTCTGTGGTGTGTCTGTGATGTGTCTGTGGTGTGTCTGTGGTGTGTCTGTGATGTGTCTGTGATATCATGTGATGGCATGTGTCTGTGATGTGTCTGTGGTGTGTCTGTGATGTGTCTGTGATGGCATGTGTCTGTGATGTGTCTGTGGTGTGTCTGTGGTGTGTCTGTGGTGTGTCTGTGGTGTGTCTGTGGTGTGTCTGTGATGTGTCGGTGATGTCATGTGTCTGTGATGTGTCTGTGGTGTGTCTGTGATGTGTCTGTGATGTCATGTGTCTGTGATGTGTCTGTGATGTGTCTGTGATGTGTCTGTGATGTGATGTGTCTGTGATGTCATGTGTCTGTGATGTGTCTGTGATGTGATGTCATGTGTCTGTGATGTGGTGTGTCTGTGATGTGATGTGTCTGTGATGTCATGTGATGTCATGTGTCTGTGATGTGTCTGTGATGTGATGTCATGTGTCTGTGATGTGTCTGTGGTGTGTCTGTGATGTGATCTGATGTGATGTCATGTGTCTGTGATGTGTCTGTGAGGTTTAAGATAGCTGTTGTTCAGCTTCCCCTATTGTGTGTGTGAAGGGGATTTTAAGTAAACCCCCACTGTGCTGTGTAGCCAGCAAGGCACTCCAGGGTTTTAAGTAAACCCCCACTGTGCTGTGTAGCCAGCAAGGCACTCCAGGGTTTTAAGTAAACCCCCACTGTGCTGTGTAGCCAGCAAGGCACTCCAGGGTTTTAAGTAAACCCCCACTGTGCTGTGTAGCCAGCAAGGCACTCCAGGGTTTTAAGTAAACCCCCACTGTGCTGTGTAGCCAGCAAGGCACTCCAGGGTTTTAAGTAAACCCCCACTGTGCTGTGTAGCCAGCAAGGCACTCCAGGGTTTTAAGTAAACCCCCACTGTGCTGTGTAGCCAGCAAGGCACTCCAGGGTTTTAAGTAAACCCCCACTGTGCTGTGTAGCCAGCAAGGCACTCCAGGGTTTTAAGTAAACCCCCACTGTGCTGTGTAGCCAGCAAGGCACTCCCTACCAATGTCTTGTCTGTCCTGTATCACCAAAGATTTTACTGTCCTGTATCACCAAAGACTAACCTGTCCTGTATCACCAAAGACTTTACTGTCCTGTATCACCAGACTTTACTGTCCTGTATCACCAGACTTTACTGTCCTGTATCACCAGACTTTACTGTCCTGTATCACCAGACTTTACTGTCCTGTATCACCAGACTTTACTGTCCTGTATCACCAGACGTTACTGTCCTCTATCAGAGAGTTAGGCTAGATGACCGTTCAATAGTACCTCTCTCATTCTCTGATTCTCTCTGTCCCACGCTCTCTCTCCTTTTGTATTGTGTTGTGTTATGTTGTATTGTGGACTCAACATATATTGCATTGTATTGCATTGTGTTGAGTTGTGTTTTGTTGTGGACTCAACATAGAGCTGTGTACAAATTATAATCCTGTTATTACCTAATTAATAGTCCAGACTGACTGGATCACAGAGAGAGAGACAGGAAGTGCTCTCAGGGCAGGATTCTCAGAACAGGATAACACACAGAGACAGACAGACGGATGGACAGACAGACAGATGGACAGACACGTGTACACTGAACAGGTACACACACACACAAACACCGACGCACCCGGATCACATCACTACTCTAGTTTATAAGTAATATCAATGGATCTAATGTCTCAAGAGATTAAATGTTTGTGTCCAAATGGAGTGAGAAGGACTTTTGTTGGATAAAACGTCAGTCCCCCACCTGGCTTTATTGTTAGCCAAATGTTATGTTTTTCCAAACAGCAAACCGAAACTTAAGAGTTGTCTGGACCAGGGACATGTTGTGTTTATGCAACTCTATGCAACAAAAGGCTCACAATTGGACAGACAGCAGACGGTTAATGCAAAATAAGAGCCATATAAAGCAATTCGTGACAGGCTTAGTCCTTATCCAACCCTATCAGGCCTCAGAGTGTCTCTGGTCCAGGCTTATGTCGAGCAGCTACTGTAAAAGCAACCAAAGGTCCCTACAGAAGCTTTTCTCCTAACATCTAGGCTACAGCTGTTCATACATATGCAAACACATTCTTTAAACAAACTTTCAGACTGACCAACCGACGATAAAATATGTAATAATAATTTCTGAATAGCCTACTAGAAAAATTAACTTTCTTGTTTTTTGGTTTTGCTGGCTCCCGTTTCATTCCGTAAGAGAAGAGAGGGCCATTAAAGAGAGATGTTTTAATCTATTGAAGTCGGTGACGTTTTAGAACGTTGGAACGACTGCGCGCGGAATTAGAGGTCTGCAGACAGACGATCATGTGGCTCGAGCGAAAGGAAGACCCCTGCGCGCGGAGCGGCTGAGAGCGGGCTTTGGTGGACTCCGGAAGGGGGGGATGAAATAGAATTCAACGTTGCCTGGCGACCGACCGACCGACCGACCGACCGTCGACTGAACTATTGGAGTCAAAATGCCAACGTTTTCTGTCATGTACAAAGGAGCAGTTATCATTAGCAGGTAAATTCCCGTGAAGAGAGGAAGAGGGAGCGGAGCAGGTGGTTGTGAAAGAATGATGATGTGCTTTACAAAGCCGGGTTTTTTTTAATATAGGAATACTAGGCTATGATTGAAACAGTTGATGACCAGAATGTAATTTGTTTCTTTTGGTTTAGGCTGTCAATTTATTGAAAACTGATTTTAAAGCGCGCCTTTGAATCATGCGTTTCAAAGCTGCTGTCGGTTACTCGTGAGCATGTTGACATGTTCAAAGGATTGTAAATCTCCACGGCAGATGCCCGATAGATAACAAATTCTGTTTTGATAGTGAAATTCACTGTAGAATACATTCATTTTTTGTTGTGAACACAATATGTAATGTAGTCAAAAGGAATGTATTAGAAAAATATATATATTTTTTTCAGGTTTGATCAATTCCAATAATGTTTGGAGTTGTGTTGCGCGGCCAATTTGTTGTTGATATAGAACAAATGTAATACTAGTGTATTTTTCCCAGTGTGTAGTCTATCTTTAGTGTATTTTACCCAGTGTGTAGCCTGTCTTTAGTGTATTTTTCCCAGTGTGTAGTCTATCTTTAGTGTATTTTTCCCAGTGTGTAGTCTATCTTTAGTGTATTTTTCCCAGTGTGTAGTCTATCTTTAGTGTATTTTTCCCAGTGTGTAGTCTATCTTTAGTGTATTTTTCCCAGTGTGTAGTCTATCTTTAGTGTATTTTTCCCAGTGTGTAGTCTATTTAACCCAGTGTGTAGTCTATTTAACCCAGTGTGTAGTCTATCTTTAGTGTATTTTACCCAGTATTATTACACTACATTGTAGCCTGTTATGGATGTATTTGGGAAGTTAATGCCAAAACCCAGTATTATTGTATTATTTTGACCCTCTGTTAGACATTTGCTATGTAACAACGGTTAGTCCAATCTGACCTGAAACGGAACCAAAAAGGAAATCAGGATTTTAGTCTTAACTACCCCAAATCTCCAAATGAAAACGTTGAAAGGAGAATTAGTGGGGAATTTGGCAAGGCTGTTCAACGTGTTTACTTTGCAGTCCTGGTGCCAATATGAGCTGATTTCACAGAGAGAATAGACAAAATACAAAATATAGCCAGAATAGAGAGGGATTGGTGGCAATAATACAACAAATGGTTTCCTAAATGGTGCGTTTGGACTCTCTGTCCAATGATGGGCTACAGCTACAGTAGTTGATACTGGACTGAGTCTGAAGCCATGGCTTCTGGCTAAAGATATTGGCTAGCGATATTGTGTGGTTTTATTACTATGCGTCAAGGTTCCACAAGGAAATATGAAATCACTTTTCTTGTGACATACAGCAGATCCAAAACATGTGGGAAGAACCATTCAACCATAAGAATAACACTCCTGTTGTGGACATCAGAGAAGTAGAGGATCTGTCCATGTCTTCTGCTGTGTGATTAGTGTACCGTGTTCCCCTCGTCTCTCAAATGATTATCAGACATATTGCTTCCTGGCTGTGTTCCCCTCCTCTCTCAGATGATTATCAGACAGCTTTCTAGTCAATGGACAAAGACAAATCTGCTTTGTTTCTGTGTTGATTTGGGTTGTCGTTTGGTGGCTACAGATAGTGTTTGGTTTATCAGTTGGGTCACAACGGTGTAACAAGGGTTAACAATTTGGTTCATAGTAGACCAGGGCTCTCCAACCCTGTCCTGAAACCTACAGGAGGGTGGCTTTCCAGGAACAGGGTTGGAGTTAAAACCTACAGGAGGGTAGCTCTCTAGGAACAGGGTTGCAGTTAAAACCAACAGGAGGGTAGCTCTCTCCAGGAACAGGGTTGGAGTGTAAACCTACAGGAGGGTAGCTTTCCAGGAACAGGGTTGGAGTTAAAACCAACAGGAGGGTAGCTCTCTCCAGGAACAGGGTTGGAGTGTAAACCTACAGGAGGGTGGCTTTCCAGGAACAGGTTTGGAGTTAAAACCTACAGGAGGGTAGCTCTCTAGGAACAGGGTTGCAGTTAAAACCAACAGGATGGTAGCTCTCTCCAGGAACAGGGTTGCAGTGTAAACCTACAGGAGGGTGGCTTTCCAGGAACAGGTTTGGAGTTAAAACCTACAGGAAGGTAGCTCTCTAGGAACAGGGTTGGAGTTAAAACCTACAGGAGGGTATCTCTCTCCAGGAACAGGGTTGGAGTTAAAACTTACAGGAGGGTAGCTCTCCAGGAACAGCGTTGGAGTGTAAACCTACAGTAGGGTGGCTTTCTAGGAACAGGGTTGGAGTTAAAACTAACAAGAGGTTAGCTCTCCAGAAACAGGGTTGGAGAGAATCTGTAGTAGACCAACAATGTTTGGGAATCACAGGGATTCCCCTCCTCTGAATACCATAGAAGTAGAATGATGGAGCAGTGTCTAGTATATTTGTATCTATGCTGTATGCTTATTACCAGATGGCTCAGTGTCTTGTATCTTTGTATCTACAGTTGAAGTCAGAAGTTTACATACACCTTAGCCAAATACATTTAAACTCTGTTTTTCACAATTCCTGACATTTAATCCTAGTAAAAATTCCCTGGCTTAGGTCAGTTAGGATCACCACTTTATTTTAAGAATGTGAAATGTCAGAATAATATTAGAGAGAATGATTTATTTCAGCTTTTATTTCTTTCATCACACTTCCAGTGGGTCAGAAGTTTACATACACTCAATTAGTATTTGGTAGCATTGCCTTTAAATTGTTTAACTTGGGTCAAATGTTTCGGGTAGCCTTCCACAAGCTTCCCACAATAAGTTGGGTGAATTTTGGCCCATTCCTCCTGACAGAGCTGGTGTAACTGAGTCAGGTTTGTAGGCCTCCGTGCTCGCACACACTTTTTCAGTTCTGCCCACACATTTTCTATGGGATTGAGGTCAGGGCTTTGTGATGGCCACTCCAATACCTTGACTTTGTTGTCCTTAAGCCATAACTTTGGAATTATGCTTGGGGTCATTGTCCATTTGTAAGACTCCATTTGCAACCAAGCTTTAACTTCCTGACTGATGTCTTGAGATGTTGCTTCAATATATCCACCTAATTTTCCTGCCTCATGATGCCATCTATTTTGTGAAGTGCACCAGTCCCTCCTGCAGCAAAGTACCCCCACAACATGATGCTGCCACCTCCGTGCTTCACGGTTAGGTTGGTGTTCTTCGGCTTGCAAGCCTCCCCCTTTTTCCTCCAAACATAATGATGGTCATTATGACCAAACAGTTCTATTTTTGTTTCATCAGACCAGAGGACATTTCTCCAAAAAGTACGATCTTTGTCCCCATGTGCAGTTGCAAACCATAGTCTGACTTTTTTATGGTGGTTTATAGCAGTGGCTTCTTCCTTGCTGAGCGGCCTTTCAGGTTATGTCGATATAGGACTTGTTTTACTGTGGATATAGATACTTTTCTACCTGTTTCTTCCAGCATCTTCACAGGGTCCTTTGCTGTTGTTCTGGGATTGATTTGAACTTTTTACACCAAAGTACGTTCATCTCTAGGAGACAGAACGTGTCTCCTTCCTGAGCGGTATGACGGCTGCGTGGTCCCATGGTGTTTATACTTGCGTACTATTGTTTGTACAGATGAACGTGGTACCTTCAGGTGTTTGGAAATTGCTCCCAAGGATGAACCAGACTTGTGGAGGTCTACAATTTTCTTTCTGAGGTCTAGGCTGATTTCTTTTGATTTTCCCATGGTGTCAAGCAAAGAGGCACTGAGTTTGAAGGTACATCTCCAATTGACTCAAATTATGTCAATTAGCCTATCAGAATCTTCTAAAACCATGACATAATTTTCTGGAATTTTCCAAGCTGTTTAAAGGCATAGTCAACTTAGTGTATGTAAACTTCTGACCCACTGGAATTGAGATACAATGAACTATAAGTGAAATAATCTGTCTGTAAACAATTGTTGGAAAAATGACTTGTGTCATGCACAAAGTAGATGTCCTAACCGACTTGCCAAAGCTATAGTTTGTGAACAAGAAATTTGTGGAGTGGTTGAAAAACGAGTTTTAATGACTCCAACCTAAGTGTATGTAAACTTCCGACTTCAACTGTATGTTGTATGCTTAATGCCACATGGCTCAGTGTCTAGTATCATTGTATCTATGCTGTATTCTTACTGCCACATGGTTCAGTGTCTAGTATCTTTGTATCTATGCTGTATTCTTAGTGCCACATGGTTCAGTGTTTGTGTCACTCCGCTCCACTCAAATATGTTAATCAGAAATGTCTAGTCAGTGGACGAAGATGGCTGCTTTGTTTCTCTATTGACTTGGGTTGTCATTTGGTGGAGGTGGTGGTGGGTTGATGTTCTGTTAAACTTTTAAACCCACAGCTCTAAGACTCTAAGAATCAATGCTTTGGTTCTAGAAGAGCAGAGCAGACTGAATGTTCCAGCCTCCAGGTGCTGAAGTGGTGCTCTTTATCTTCATAAAGGTCCTCTATTAGGCCTGAATAGATAATACAAACTGCAGTAGGCCTATAGTAGAGAATTGTGATGAGGTTTATCTTCATCAGGTAAAGGTCCTCTATTAGACCTGCATACTACCAGAAGTACTCTACCATTCATCAACACAAAACTACTGTTTTGTCTTCTTCTCAATGCTCTCCTAAAGAACACATACCTCCTTATGACTTCCTTCTTTCCAAACATTCACTTTCTATCCCTAAAGCCAACGTTTGGTCTACCCACGTTCACCAACGACTTCAATACTCAACCCTCTAATAACAGTGGCTTGCTTGGTTCATTTGTACAACCTCTCATTGTCTTAGTGACAGGAGTCTTTTGTCCTCTGTGACGTGTCCATGGAGCCGCTCACGCTGAAATATTGATGTTCCCCACTGCCCCGGGGGGCTGAATCAGAAGGCTAGATCCCATACCCCGAGAGATTGTGCAGACAGTGCAGATTGTCATTGCTTACCAGTACCTCCATGGTTCACACAGCAGCTCTATACCAGCTCTACCGAAACATACAATAACACCATATAAGACCTCAAGAACACTACAAGAACACCACAATGAGAAACATTTTACTGTGTTAGGGCCTATCATTCATAGTTTGTGTATGAATATACTCAATGGAAATAGGTTAAATACTTTGTCAATTTTTTCATTGATAGTTTTGGAATAATATACTGTATATACAGTTAGGTCAATCATTATTGGCACCCTTGATAAAGATATACAGTAATGACTGTATAAAGTAAATAATTCAAATACTGAGGTATATTGTATGCTCAAATATTGTTATAAATAAAGTAGTCAAACGTTTAGTATTTGGTCCCATATTCCTAGCATGCAATGATTGCATCAAGCTTGTGACTCTACAAACTTGTTGGATGCATTTGCAGTTCATTTTGGTTGTATTTCAGATAATTTCTTCCCAATAGAAATGAATGGTAAATAAGGTATTGTGTCATTTTGGAGTCACTTTATTGGTAAAAAGAATATAATGTTTCTAACCACTTCTAAATGAATGTGAATGCCAATAGAGAAACACAGGTGAATTTAGACACAAATTCACCTGTGTTTCTCTATTGGCCTTTCGTTCTCTACTCTGTAACTTTCTCAATGATCATTATTCACGATTTATTCATGTCACGTCCTGGCCAGTATAAGGGTTAATTAGTATTGTAGTTTGGTCAGGACGTGACAGAGGGTATTTGTTTTATGTGGTTCAGGGTGGTGTGTTTGTTTAAAGGGTGTTTGATGTAGTATTTCCGGGGTTGTGGTTTATAGTCTATGTTTATGTATTTCTATGTGTAGTCTGGTGAGTGTGTTTCTATGTTGTGTTGATTGGGGTTGGGACTCTCAGTTGAAGGCAGGTGTTGTCTATCTGCCTTTGATTGAGAGTCCCATATATTAGGGTGTGTTTGTGGTTGTTATTCGTGGGTGATTGTTCTGTGTTGAGCCTATGCTTTGCAGACTGTCAGTTTATCGTTCGTTTTCTTGTTTTTTGTATTCGTGTTGATTTAATTAAATGTTCAAGATGAACTATATCGACTCTGCTGCGTATTGGTCATCCTTTTCCGACGACGGTTTCGTTATATCGTCAGAAGACGAAGATACATGTGACAATTCCGAAAAATCCGTAAATCATGGTAGCATCCACATTCAGACAGACAGTACCTGGTTTTCCTTTAGGATTTTGCCTGTGCTTATCTCTATTCCGTTTATTTCTAAACCTAAAAAAACCTCTAATCCTTACAGAGGATAAGTATACCCATGAATCAAATCAAATTATATTTGTCACATACAACAGGTGTTGTAGACCTTACCATGAAATGCTTACTTAACCAACAATGTAGTTCAAGAAATAGAGGTAAGAAAATATTTACTAAAGAAACTAAAGTAAAGAATATGATGCAGGCACCACCATCATGAAAAGTGCTACTCATTGATGTGTTGTGTTGGTTTTGCCCCAAAAATAACGCTTTGTATTCAGGAAAAAAAGTTAACTTATTTGCCATACTTTTTTGCAGTACTTTTTTTGTGCCTTATTGCAGACATGATACATGTTTGTAATATTTGTATTAGTATTGTGGAGTAACTACAATGTTGTTGATCCAGCCTCAGTTTTCATCTATCACAGCCATTAAACTCTGTAACTGTTTTAAAGTCACCATTGACCTCATGGTGAAATCCCTGAGCGGTTTCCTTTCTCTCCGGCAACTGAGTTAGGAAGGATGCCTGTATCTTTGTAGGGACTGGGTGTATTGATACACCATCCAAAGTGTAATTAATAACTTCACCGTGCTCAAAGGGATATTCAATGTCTGCTTTTTTAAATTTTTACCCATCTACTAATAACGTAAGTGCCCTTTGCGAGGCTTTGGAAAACCTCCCTGATGTTTGTGGTTGAATCTATGTTTGACATTCACTGCTCAACTGAGGGACCTTATAGATAATTGTATGTGTGGGGTACAGAGATTTACCAGTCATTCAAATGTAATTATTGTACACTGACTGAGTCCATGCAAATTATTATGTGAGTTGTTAAGCAAATGTTTACTCCTGAGCTTATTTAGGCTTGGTATAACGAAGTGTTTATTGGGTTATTGACTCAAGACATTTAATCTTTATATTTTTAATGAATTTATAAACATTTCTAAAAACATAATTCCACTTTGACATTATGGGGTTTTGTGTGTAGATCAGTGACACAAAATCTCAATTTAATCCATGTTCTGATTGGCCAGTGAGGGGCCAAGCATCGACACACCTACAACTTATTTACTCATCAAAGCTCAGCCCTTTAGCGCCAGGTCCCGGTCTTGCACTCATCATTCCCGCTATGAAAATAGCAAAAATATCTCTGACATCCCCCCGGACCTATAGCGCTACAGCCAGTGCTAATATTTAAAATAAAAATCAAATAGAGCCCTATGGTGAAACCTGCACCAGCCTAATGATGCTCTAGTGGCCTGGGGGTGTTCTGGAATCTGAGAAACCAGGAAATGTGTGTACTGTGTAATGGACATTTATATTGGTTACTGCTCTGGGTTATGGTCAGTTAGTTTGTTTCTTTGTTATCAAACCTTGGATAATCAATGTAAAGCTGATGTTGGTGATTCACTTTGTTTCATTTTCTCTTCCCCCTTCTCCGTTCTCTTTTTCCTCCTCTCCTCTCCTCTCCCTTCTCTCTCCTCTCCTCTCCTCTCCTCTAGGACACTAATGGGTCCGTATGGGGTAGATCGTGCCGTTCATGAAATAGAATTTACTGACTGTGAGAATGGACTGGGTAAGTCTGTAACACATTATATTATAGAACACACCCACAACACACTCACAACACACTCACAACATACTCACAACCTAACAAATTATATCCCACAACACACTCCGCTAGCTACAGCACTGACCAGTGGTGTAGTGGTGCTTGGAGAATTGGGTATACTCACATTTTGACGAAAATTTCCCAAACAGCCCATTCTATTTACTGACTGTGAGAATGGACAGGAAAAGTCTAGAACACATTCTATTTACTGACTGTGAGAATGGACTGGAAAAGTCTAGAACACATTCTATTTACTGACTGTAAGAATGGACAGGAAAAGTCTAGAACACATTCTATTTACTGACTGTGAGAATGGACTGGAAAAGTCTAGAACACATTCTATTTACTGACTGTGAGAAGGGACTGGAAAAGTCTAGAACACATTCTATTTACTGACTGTGAGAAGGGACTGGAAAAGTCTAGAACACATTCTATTTACTGACTGTGAGAAGGGACCGGAAAAGTCTAGAACACATTCTATTTACTGACTGTGAGAATGGACTGGAAAAGTCTAGAACACCTATTTACTGACTGTGAGAATGGACTGGAAAAGTCTAGAACACATTCTATTTACTGACTGTGAGAAGGGACTGGAAAAGTCTAGAAAACATTCTATTTACTGACTGTGAGAAGGGACTGGAAAAGTGCCTTCCCCATTCTGTTCTACAACACACTAGTTAAGTACAGTCTAGAGCTGACATCATCATGGAACAGTAGAACCACAGAATTAGAATGAACAATGTTGCTTTAACAGGACATGTATGTTCTAATCATTCTAATTATATTAGTGCAGCATATACATGCAGACTGAACACATGTTCCTTCCATGTTCTGTTAGTCTGCTGGATAGTGATGAACACATGTTCCTTCCATGTTCTGTTAGTCTGCTGGATAGTGATGAACATGTTCCTTCCATGTTCTGTTAGTCTGCTGGATAGTGATGAACATGTTCCTTCCATGTTCTATTAGTCTGCTGGATAGTGATGAACATGTTCCTTCCATGTTCTGTTAGTCTGCTGGATAGTGATGAACATGTTCCTTCCATGTTCTGTTAGTCTGCTGGATAGTGATGAACATGTTCCTTCCATGTTCTGTTAGTCTGCTGGATAGTGATGAACATGTTCCTTCCATGTTCTGTTAGTCTGCTGGATAGTGATGAACATGTTCCTTCCATGTTCTGTTAGTCTGCTGGATAGTGATGAACATGTTCCTTCCATGTTCTGTTAGTCTGCTGGATAGTGATGAACATGTTCCTTCCATGTTCTGTTAGTCTGCTGGATAGTGATGAACACATGTTCCTTCCATGCTCTATGAGTACTGGATCTATACTGTAGGTTAACCTGTCACAGATCTATGAGTACTGGATCTATACTGTAGGTTAACCTGTCACAGATCTATGAGTACTGGATCTATACTGTAGGTTAACCTGTCACAGATCTATGAGTACTGGATCTATACTGTAGGTTAACCTGTCACAGATCTATGTGTACTGGATCTATACTGTAGGTTAACCTGTCACAGGTCTATGTGTACTGGATCTATACTGTAGGTTAACCTGTCACAGATCTATGAGTACTGGATCTATACTGTAGGTTAACCTGTCACAGATCTATGAGTACTGGATCTATACTGTAGGTTAACCTGTCACAGATCTATGAGTACTGGATCTATACTGTAGGTTAACCTGTCACAGATCTATGTGTACTGGATCTATACTGTAGGTTAACCTGTCACAGATCTATGAGTACTGGATCTATACTGTAGGTTAACCTGTCTATGTAGATCAAGTGGCAGGAAAACTAGGCTAAGAGCAGAGGACAGTGCAGGGTTTTGTACATGTCCATAGACAGACTGAAACAGACAGACTGTAGATAACAGTTAACAGTGTTTTGGCGCTAGTGTGTGTGTGTGTGTGTGTGTGTGTGTGTGTGTGTGTGTGTGTGTGTGTGTGTGTGTGTGTGTGTGTGTGTGTGTGTGTGTGTGTGTGTGTGTGTGTGTGTGTGTGGTGTGTGTGTGCGCGTGCACGTGTATATGTGTAGTAGAGAAGTGAGACATGTGGTGTGGCTTTAACCGCTGAGCTCTGTCCTGCCAGGATAATGACAAGAAGAACAGTTGTTTACTACAGTCGTCCTCAGTTCACTCCCCGGACAGCACAAGGCTACAGACACATCACACACACATTACACATGTAACACACACATTCACGTAGGCACACACATTCACTTATACACACACACACACATATTCACGTATGCATACACACACATTCACGTATGCACACACACGTTCACGTATGCACACACACACACATTCACATATGCACATTCACATATGTGTACACACACACACACGCGCACACACACACACACACACATTCACATATGCACGCACACACACACACACACACACACACACACACACACACACACACACACACAGTGTTCTAAAAGTCCTCCCACTAAGATATCATGGTCATGGTGAATAGGCATGGTAAATAAGATCGTTGTCCCTACACAGCAAAGCATAACACCCTGGTTGATGTATTGACACATGTTGTAAATCATATCCCGACTGTCCTGGACTTGGTATGCAGACACACAGTTGTACAAAATGGAGTCGGCACCACCAAGCCTTAGAAGTCCTGCCTTCTGTGTCCATTCGTCTGTAGTGGACACTCTTAACCAGAATGACCCACAAGTAAAGTACATTTAGAGTTCACCTCCTCTTCCTCTCTGTAGAGTTCACCTCCTCTTCCTCTCTGTAGAGTTCACCTCCTCTTCCTCTCTGTAGAGTTCACCTCCTCTTCCTCTCTGTAGAGTTCACTTCGTCTTGATGTGTCTGAGTCCTGTGGTCTCTACAAGCTGTTTCATCTCTAATATTATGGGATGTCTCATCCTGGGAAGAGGAAGTAAATGTCACTGACACCCTGACAGAACTACACCCTGACAGAACTACACCCTGACAGAACTACATAATGACAGAACTACACCCTGACAGAACTACATAATGAGAGAGAAAACACCCTGACAGAACTACACCCTGACAGAACTACACCCTGACAGAACTACACCCTGACAGAACTACACCCTGACAGAACTACATAATGACAGAACTACATAATGACAGAATTACACCCTGAAAGAACTACATAATGACAGAATTACACCCTGACAGAACTACACCCTGACAGAACTACACCCTGACAGAACTACACCCTGACAGAACTACACCCTGACAGAACTACACCCTGACAGAACTACACCCTGACAGAACTACACCCTGACAGAACTACATAATGACAGAACTACACCCTGACAGAACTACACCCTGACAGAACTACATAATGAGAGAACTACACCCTGACAGAACTACACCCTGACAGAACTACACCCTGACAGAACTACATGAGAGAGAAAACACCCTGACAGAGAGAGGGAGGACTTAGCATGTCAAAGAAGTAGTGAGAGAGGAGAGAGAGAGAGGACAAGGAGAGGAGGAAGAGCAACTCCAAAACCTGATCCTAGATAATTAACATGCTCCTCTTGCTCCAAACTCAATTAGTGCAAACATATTGTCTGCCTGGAAAGAGCAGACTAGCCCTGAGCTACACAGGTACTGCTCTAATGGATTGATGGTGTGTGTGTGAGAGTGGTGTGTGTGTGTTTGTTTGTGAGTGTGTGCGGGTGTGTGTGGTGTGCGAGAGAGTACGAGAAAGTATATTCCATTTTGTTATGACTCAGCGATACCTTTCTGTCCATTCTACAGGTAACTCCCCAAATAAAGGAAACACTTGAATAAATGAGGGCTACATAGTATATTGAAAGCATGGGGTGCTTCCACACAGGAAGTTCCAGACACTTGTAGAGTCTATGCCAAGGCTCATTGAAGCTGTTCTGGCTGCTCGTGGTGGCCAAACACTTTATGTTGTTTCCTTTATTTTAGCAGTTATCTGTAGCAGCACGCTACATGGAGATTGGAACAGCTAGATAGGGGAAACGGCTCAAGTCGCGCAAAATGGAATATAACATTGAGGATAAAGTTTGGAATGACACAATGTCATGTGTACAACATTTAAAGACCTGCATCATTATACTGAGATCTTTGCCGTTTCTAAAAGGATGTATTTCGGTGTTTTTGGAGCCTTTCTTCATGTTTTCTCAGGGGCCCCCATACTACACAACGAGGATGAGGAAGATATTTGCTGTTTTTGAAAAATGTGTAATCATACAAAAGGTGTCTGGACCCTTTAAAGAACATTCTATTGACATCGAAAATAGAGATTTGGTTGTAAAAAACAACAACTTCTCCTTTAATCCATGTATTATAGCCTAACCCCGACACTGGCTGGTCTGACATGCCACCCTATTCACAATATAGTGCATGACTGTTTTGACCAGAACCCATAGCTACAACAGGGCTACAGTACATATAGGCCTGGGTGAATGAGCGGACAGGAAGTGGGTTTTGATCTGGCTAGGCAGCTGGTGTGTACGTCCTTGGTGACAGGTCAAGACCCCTGCAGTTTGTTTTGTCTCTGAGGCATCATGCTAAGATGCCTGATGAAACCACCCACTTCTGACCCCCCCCATCCCCCCCCACTACCGCCCCCCCTCCAGCCACGATCCTCATCCAACCTCCTCCACTATATACTACACCCTCATCCGGCCTGATCCAATTAACTAATTGTCCATTAAGCTGTGGAATGTTTAACAACAGTGGAAGTGGATGAGGCAGATTGATTGTTTGATATATTAGAAACATGGCATTAATTCCAATACAGATATATTACAAACATGGCATTCATTCCAATACAGATATACTTAAGTATCAAAAGTAAAAGTATTTTCAAATTCAAACTCTTTTCAAATTCCTTATATAAAGCTAACCAGGAAGCAACATTTTCTTGTTTTTTAAATGTACGGATAGCCAGGGGCATGCTCCAACACTCAGACATAATTTACAAACAAAGCTTGTGTTTAGCCAGGTATTAACCATCTGAAGACTCATAGCCAGGTATTAACCATCTATAGACCCATAGCCAGGTATTAACCATCTATAGACCCATAGCCAGGTATTAACCATCTATAGACCCATAGCCAGGTATTAACCATCTATAGACCCATAGCCAGGTATTAACCATCTATAGACCCATAGCCAGGTATTAACCATCTATAGACCCATAGCCAGGTATTAACCATCTATAGACCCATAGCCATGTATTAACCATCTATAGATTCATAGCCAGGTATTAACCATCTATAGACCCATAGCCAGGTATTAACTATCTGAAGACTCATAGCCAGGTATTAACCATCTATAGACCCATAGCCAGGTATTAACCATCTATAGACCTATAGCCAGGTATTAACCATCTATAGACCCATAGCCAGGTATTAACCATCTATAGACCCATAGCCAGGTATTAACCATCTATAGACCCATAGCCAGGTATTAACCATCTATAGACCCATAGCCAGGTATTAACCATCTATAGACCCATAGCCAGGTATTAACCATCTATAGACCCATAGCCAGGTATTAACCATCTATAGACCCATAGCCAGGTATTAACCATCTATAGACCCATAGCCAGGTATTAACCATCTATAGACCCATAGCCAGGTATTAACCATCTATAGACCCATAGCCATGTATTAACCATCTATAGACTCATAGCCAGGTATTAACCATCTATAGACCCATAGCCAGGTATTAACTATCTGAAGACTCATAGCCAGGTATTAACCATCTATAGACCCATAGCCAGGTATTAACCATCTATAGACCCATAGCCAGGTATTAACCATCTATAGACCCATAGCCAGGTATTAACCATCTATAGAACCATAGCTAGGTATTAACCATCTATAGACCCATAGCCAGGTATTAACCATCTATAGACCCATAGCCAGGTATTAACCATCTATAGACCCATAGCCAGGTATAAACCATCTATAGACCCATAGCCAGGTATTAACCATCTATAGACCCATAGCCAGGTATTAACCATCTATAGACCCATAGCCAGGTATTAACCATCTATAGACCCATAGCCAGGTATTAACCACCTATAGACCCATAGCCAGGTATTAACCATCTATAGACCCATAGCCAGGTATTAACCACCTATAGACCCATAGCCAGGTATTAACCAGTGAGCACATAAGCTGGTTGTGGCTTGTACATATCCTGTTTAGTGATCAGGGGGGAATGGTAACACGAGGTGTGTCCTATTCCCTATATAGTGCACTACTTTTGACAAGGGCCTGTAGCACCACATAGGAAATAGGATGCCATTTGGGACACAGGCATACACATACAGCAGCCGCTTGACACACACACACACACACACACACACACACACACACACACACACACACACACACACACACACACACTTTTAACCTGAGGCAACCATCAAGTTACCTTTTGTTGTAATTACCATGTAGTAAAGGTCATCGGTGGTTGTTGGCCTGTTACCTGGGCAAAACTTTCCTTATAGTTCACTTCAGTCCCCCAAAAAACTGTTGAGAGTCCAGGAGTGTCTCTGTAGAATATACATACACTCTATGCTGTTAGTACATTGCTTATGTAACCATTATTTAAACTGCAGTGGTATTAGTATGCTAATTTACATTACAAAGGCTTTGTGAAGGGTTACCTTAGTTTCTGTATTTCCTCTAGGCTGTTAGAGACGAGTGCTTTAGTTGTGTAGGTTTAACTCATGCTATATTATTGATGTAAAGAGAGTTGATGTAAAGAGAGTGTACAGAATTCCCACCACTATTGTGACAGCATACAGATATCTCTGCTGTTCTGCACAATGACTGAAGAACAAGGTCAACTCTCCAAACTTCATGAACTTCGGTGGATGGGATTTGTCATTCAATTGGAGCTCTCTACTGTTCTTCCTGAGACAGCTTTCAGCTCAGAGTCATTACTAATCCAGGGAAAGATAGACAGTAGTTAAAAATACATAGGCTACTATTAAACAGCCCTATGTTCTATGAGTCATTAGTAACCCAGTGACAGATAGACAGACAGTAGTTAAACATGTATAGGCTACTATTAAACAGCCCTCTGTTCTATGAGTCATTAGTAACCCAGTGACAGATAGACAGTAGTTAAACATGTATAGGCTACTATTAAACAGCCCTCTGTTCTATGAGTCATTAGTAACCCAGTGACAGATAGACAGTAGTTAAACATGTATAGGCTACTATTAAACAGCCCTCTGTTCTATGAGTCATTAGTAACCCAGTGACAGATAGACAGACAGTAGTTAAACATGTATAGGCTACTATTAACAGCCCTCTGTTCTATGAGTCATTAGTAACCCAGTGACAGATAGACAGTAGTTAAACATGTATAGGCTACTATTAAACAGCCCTCTGTTCTATGAGTCATTAGTAACCCAGTGACAGATAGACAGACAGTAGTTAAACATGTATAGGCTACTATTAACAGCCCTCTGTTCTATGAGTCATTAGTAACCCAGTGACAGATAGACAGTAGTTAAACATGTATAGGCTACTATTAAACAGCCCTCTGTTCTATGAGTCATTAGTAACCCAGTGACAGATAGACAGTAGTTAAACATGTATAGGCTACTATTAAACAGCCCTCTGTTCTATGAGTCATTAGTAACCCAGTGACAGATAGACAGTAGTTAAACATGTATAGGCTACTATTAAACAGCCCTCTGTTCTATGAGTCATTAGTAACCCAGTGACAGATAGACAGACAGTAGTTAAACATGTATAGGCTACTATTAAACAGCCCTCTGTTCTATGAGTCATTAGTAACCCAGTGACAGATAGACAGTAGTTAAACATGTATAGGCTACTATTAAACAGCCCTCTGTTCTATGAGTCATTAGTAACCCAGTGACAGATAGACAGTAGTTAAACATGTATAGGCTACTATTAAACAGCCCTCTGTTCTATGAGTCATTAGTAACCCAGTGACAGATAGACAGTAGTTAAACATGTATAGGCTACTATTAAACAGCCCTCTGTTCTATGAGTCATTAGTAACCCAGTGACAGATAGACAGTAGTTAAACATGTATAGGCTACTATTAAACAGCCCTCTGTTCTATGGTGTTCTTCCCCCCCAGGGATCAAAGTCATTGGAGGAGTGAAGGAGTTAACAGGAGAGGAGTTTGGAGTCTACGTCAAAAGGATTTTACCTGGTGGCCTTGCTTCAAGTGATGGTAAGTGTCTTTCTATGCAGAAAGAGAACGGGTGGGGATGGCAGCAGTAACACAGGTTTTATTTTTTTAAATTGAACCTTTAGGCAAGTTATTTAACCTTTATTTAACTAGGCAAGTCAGTTAAGAACAAATTCTTATTTACAATGACGGCCTACCAGGGAACAGTGGGTTAACTGCCTTGTTCAGGGGCAGAACGACAGATTTTTACCTTGTCAGCTCAGGGATTCGATCTAGCAACCTTTCGATTACTGGCCCAATGCTCTAACCACGAGGCTACCTGCCGCTTAAAGGGATAGTTAACCCAAATGACAAAATTACAAATTGGTTTCAATAGCCTGTAAGCAGTCTATGGACACAGTATGACAGCAAACCATGCTTTGGTTTTGGTTACTTGGCCACTGTTTCAAATTCTAACCTTTTGGCATTTATGGCACAAATCCAATACAAGTCAATGTTACCTATATTAGCATTTTCGCGCTTCATGTCCATATCATTTATAAGTAACTTCACAATACACTTTTAGATACTTTAAGATAATTTGTACATGAAGCGTGAAAATGCTAAAGGTACCACTGACTTGTATTGGATTTGTGCCACAAATCCCTCCATTATAAATCACTGTTTATAATTCAGACAGTAGAAGTATCCCTCCATTATAAATCACTGTTTATCATTCAGACAGTAGAAGTATCCCTCCATTATAAATCACTGTTTATAATTCAGACAGTAGAAGTATCCCTCCATTATAAATCACTGTTTATCATTAAGACAGTGGAAGTATCCCTCCATTATAAATCACTGTTTATCATTAAGACAATAGAAGTATCTTTCCATTATAAATCACTGTTTCAGTCGACTAACCTACAGGCCGCTCTGGTCTGTGGCTCTGGTCTGTGTTTCAGTCCACTAACCGACAGGCCGCTCTGGTCTGTGGCTCTGGTCTTTGTTTCAGTCCACTAACCGACAGGCCGCTCTGGTCTTTGTTTCAGTCCACTAACCGACAGGCCGCTCTGGTCTGTGGCTCTGGTCTTTGTTTCAGTCCACTAACCGACAGGCCGCTCTGGTCTGTGGCTCTGGTCTTTGTTTCAGTCCACTAACCGACAGGCCGCTCTGGTCTGTGGCTCTGGTCTGTGTTTCAGTCCACTAACCGACAGGCCGCTCTGGTCTGTGTTTCAGTCCACTAAGCTACAGGCCACTCTGGTCTGTGGCTCTGGTCTGTGTTTCAGTCCACTAACCGACAGGCCGCTCTGGTCTGTGGCTCTGGTCTTTGTTTCAGTCCACTAACCGACAGGCCGCTCTGGTCTTTGTTTCAGTCCACTAACCGACAGGCCGCTCTGGTCTGTGGCTCTGGTCTTTGTTTCAGTCCACTAACCGACAGGACGCTCTGGTCTGTGGCTCTGGTCTGTGTTTCAGTCCACTAACCGACAGGCCGCTCTGGTCTGTGTTTCAGTCCACTAACCGACAGGCCACTCTGGTCTGTGTTTCAGTCCACTAAGCTACAGGCCACTCTGGTCTGTGTTTCAGTCCACTAACCGACAGGCCACTCTGGTCTGTGTTTCAGTCCACTAAGCTACAGGCCACTCTGGTCTGTGGCTCTGGTCTGTGTTTCAGTCCACTAACCTACAGGCCACTCTGGTCTGTGGCTCTGGTCTGTGTTTCAGTCCACTAACCTACAGGCCGCTCTGGTCTGTGTTTCAGTCCACTAAGCTACAAGCCACTCTGGTCTGTGTTTCAGTCCACTAACCAACAGGCCACTCTGGTCTGTGTTTCAGTCCACTAACCTACAGGCCGCTCTGGTCTGTGTTTCAGTCCACTAAGCTACAAGCCACTCTGGTCTGTGTTTCAGTCCACTAAGCTACAGGCCACTCTGGTCTGTGTATCAGTCCACTAAGCTACAAGCCGCTCTGGTCTGTGTTTCAGTCCACTAACCTACAGGCCGCTCTGGTCTGTGTTTCAGTCCACTAAGCTACAGGCCACTCTGGTCTGTGTATCAGTCCACTAAGCTACAGGCCGCTCTGGTCTGTGTTTCAGTCCACTAACCTACAGGCCGCTCTGGTCTGTGTTTCAGTCCACTAACCTACAGGCCGCTCTGGTCTGTGTTTCAGTCCACTAACCTACAGGCCGCTCTGGTCTGTGTTTCAGTCCACTAAGCTACAGGCCGCTCTGGTCTGTGTTTCAGTCCACTAACCTACAGGCCGCTCTGGTCTGTGTTTCAGTCCACTAAGCTACAGGCCGCTCTGGTCTGTGTTTCAGTCCACTAAGCTACAGGCCGCTCTGGTCTGTGTTTCAGTCCACTAACCTACAGGCCGCTCTGGTCTGTGTTTCAGTCCACTAACCGACAGGCCGCTCTGGTCTGTGGCTCTGGTCTGTGTATCAGTCCACTAAGCTACAGGCCACTCTGGTCTGTGTATCAGTCCACTTAGCTACAGGCCGCTCTGGTCTGTGTATCAGTCCACTAATCTACAGGCCTCTCTGGTCTGTGTTTCAGTCCACTAAGCTACAGGCCGCTCTGGTCTGTGTTTCAGTCCACTAACCTACAGGCCACTCTGGTCTGTGTTTCAGTCCACTAAGCTACAGGCCGCTCTGGTCTGTGTTTCAGTCCACTAAGCTACAGGCCGCTCTGGTCTGTGTTTCAGTCCACTAAGCTACAGGCCACTCTGGTCTGTGTTTCAGTCCACTAACCGACAGGCCGCTCTGGTCTGTGTTTCAGTCCACTAACTGACAGGCCACTCTGGTCTGTGTTTCAGTCCACTAATCTACAGGCCGCTCTGGTCTGTGTTTCAGTCCACTAACTGACAGGCTGCTCTGGTCTGTGTTTCAGTCCACTAACTGACGGGCCACTCTGGTCTGTGTGTTTTGGATGTGGTTTCTCTACTTGGTCCATGAAATGAAGGATTGCAGAAGGTGCAGCAACAGTCGCTGATAAGTACTGCATTTCAAATGGTACCCTATTCCCTACATAGTGCACTACTTTAGGGCTCTGGTCAAAAGCAGTGCACTATGTAGGGAATAGGGTCCCGTTTGGGACACAGTTAACTATTGGGAAATCTGCCTCTATTCCAACCCAAACATGGTGTGATTAAATTGCTTTGATCCCTGTGATTTGGGACAGCTTTCCCACTAATGACCAAAGAAGAGCAATCTCATTATTGTGAATGAAGGCATGGGAAAATCCATCAGACTCAGATATCAGAAAGGGCTGCATCCCAAATGGCACCCTATTCAGTATTTAGTGCACTACTTTTGACCAGAAGCCTATGTGCTCTATGGGTAAAAGTAGTGCACTAAATTGGGAATACAGTGCCATTTGGGACACAAAGGTTTGGAGTAAAGTGGTTTCACTGGAACAGAGAGTTCCTAGAATAAACAATTATTTATCGGAGGGGTTACTGAGGTCACAACCTTGGGCCATGTTTCATTCCAGAAACTTGTCTTTCTTCCTGTCCTCGTTCGCTCCCTATTGAAGATCTGACAGGACTGGATAGGGGAAAGCAATATGGCGGAAAATGAAGCTGATGAAGATAGCTGTTTCCTTAGGCAGAGAGCAGATGCTTCGGAAACAGCATCAAGAGCTTCCAGCAGATATATTTTCTATTACAATAAAACCAAGGCAGATCTTGTAGTGGACAACATATCTAGGCAGAGTGGGTTGAGCTTCTAATTGCTCGCTTAACTCATATAGCCCTGAGGAAATACAGCTAACTACTACTTATAGCCCTGAGGAAATACAGCTAACTACTACTTTAATGTATACGTACAGGCAGTGGTGTGTGTGTGTGTGTGTGTGTGTGTGTGTGTGTGTGTGTGTGTGTGTGTGTGTGTGTGTGTGTGTGTGTGTGTGTGTGTGTGTGTGTGTGTGTGTGTGTGTGTGTGTGTGTCCAGCATCATCCCAGTGCGTAGTACTATCAGTGTTAATACCTCTGAAGGGTAGGATTAAACAGGTCAGTCTCGATCTCTTTCTGTCTTCCTCTGTTACTATAGAGACTTTCTACAGTGTCAGTTAGAGGTCTATATGAGTACAGACTGTTACTATGGAGACTTACTACAGTGTCAGTTCGAGGTTTATATGAGTACAGACTCTGTTACTATGGAGACTTACTACAGTGTCAGTTAGAGGTCTATATGAGTACAGATCTGTTACTATGGAGACTTACTACAGTGTCAGTTAGAGGTCTATGTGAGTACAGATCTGTTACTATGGAGACTTACTACATTTTCAGTTAGAGGTCTATATGAGTACAGACTGTTACTATGGAGACTTACTACAGTGTCAGTTAGAGGTCTATATGAGTACAGACTCTGTTACTATGGAGACTCACTACAGTGTCAGTTAGAGGTCTATATGAGTACAGACTCTGTTATCAGCTGTTGTCAGACACAAGTGCGTCTTGAAAGATGATTATCTTCCTCAATAGTGTGCAGTGAATTCTACCAGATGAAAAGTTGAAATGAGTACAACATCCTGGCATTTAAAGCAAACAAATTTTTCCAAATTTCACGTACTATAAAACGTTCTATTTTCTTCTACCCAGAAGACCTATTAAGTCTGGATATTTGGACTGTTAAAACATGGTTATTTAAAAAAAGTTATGTAGAACATGCTCTCTGCTACAGCTCATATTAGATAAACTCATCAAGTCTTTTAGACCAGTGACTTATGTAACTTGTCCCTTGGGCTCCAGAAATTGACTAAATTAATCAAATGTACCATTGTTACTATACCTACTGTAGTGAATGGAACTAACTGCATTGCGATGATGTACAGTTTGCACAACTCTGTGTTATATCATATCATAATGAACTGAGGGAGAAGGACCAGGTCTCTAGTGGGTCGTGAACCGAGATTGGTTATATCATATCATAATGAACTGAGGGAGAAGGACCAGGTCTCTAGTGGGTCGCGAACCCAGATTGGTTATATCATATCATAATGAACTGAGGGAGAAGGACCAGGTCTCTAGTGGGTCGTGAACCCAGATTGGTTATATCATATCATAATGAACTGAGGGAGAAGGACCAGGTCTCTAGTGGGTCGTGAACACAGATTGGTTATATCATATCGTAATGAACTGAGGGAGATGGACCAGGTCTCTAGTGGGTCGTGATCCCAGATTGGTTATATCATATCATAATGAACTGAGGGAGAAGGACCAGGTCTCTAGTGGGTCGTGAACCCAGATTGGTTATATCATATCATAATGAACTGAGGGAGAAGGACCAGGTCTCTAGTGGGTCGTGAACCCAGATTGGTTATATCATATCGTAATGAACTGAGGGAGAAGGACCAGGTCTCTAGTGGGTCGTGAACCCAGATTGGTTATATCATATCATAATGAACTGAGGGAGAAGGACAAGGTCTCTAGTGGGTCGTGAACCCAGATTGGTTATAACATATCATAATGAACTGAGGGAGAAGGACAAGGTCTCTAGTGGGTCGTGAACCCAGATTGGTTATATCATATCATAATGAACTGAGAGAGAAGGACAAGGTCTCTAGTGGGTCGTGAACCCAGATTGGTTATATCATATCATAATGAACTGAAGGAGAAGGAGAAGGACAAGGTCTCTAGTGGGTCGTGAACCCAGATTGGTTATATCATATCATAATGAACTGAGGGAGAAGGACAAGGTCTCTAGTGGGTCGTGAACCCAGATTGGTTATATCATATCATAATGAACTGAGGGAGAAGGACCAGGTCTCTAGTGGGTCGTGAACCCAGATTGGTTATATCATATCATAATGAACTGAGGGAGAAGGACAAGGTCTCTAGTGGGTCGTGATCCCAGATTGGTTATATCATATCATAATGAACTGAGGGAGAAGGTCCAGGTCTCTAGTGGGTCGTGAACCCAGATTATGATATGATATAACCAATGAACTTAGGGAGAAGGACAAGGTCTCTAGTGGGTCGTGATCCCAGATTGGTTATATCATAATGAACTGAGGGAGAAGGACCAGGTCTCTAGTGGGTCGTGAACCCAGATTGGTTATATCATAATGAACTGAGGGAGAAGGACCAGGTCTCTAGTGGGTTGTGATCCCAGATTGGTTATATCATATTATAATGAACTGAGGGTCTCTAGTGGGTTGCGAACACAGATCGCCTGGCCCAAAGAGAAAGGCCCTAGCTAGACACAATCCCAATAAGGATATCCCCGAGGAAGAGATGGTAATGTGTTTATCATCTAGGGTCGTTACACTACTCCACTTCCAATCAATCTCTTCTAGGGTTGTGTCGGAATTGTCACCCTATTCACTATGTAGTGAATTACTTTGGACAAGGGCACATAGAGGGCTTTGGTCAAAGTAGTGCACTATATAGGAAATAGGGTGCCATTTCAGATGCATCCTAGGTTGAGCTCATGAACCAGTGAGTGACAGGAGAAGTGGTTGTGGAGACATCTCATCTCTCAGGATGGTATCGCTGATTAACTGTTTGTTCTGAGGTTAGTTCTGGTGGGATAGAGAGATAGAGACATATCGCTGATGAACTGTTAGTTCTGGTGGGATAAAGAGATAGAGACATATCACTGATGAACTGTTTGTTCTGAGGTTAGTTCTGGTGGGATAGAGAGATAAAGACATATCGCTGATGAACTGTTTGTTCTGGTGGGATAAAGAGATAGAGACATATCACTGATTAACTGTTTGTTCTGGTGGGATAAAGAGATAGAGACATATCACTGATGAACTGTTTGTTCTGGTGGGATAAAGAGATAGAGACATATCACTGATTAACTGTTTGTTCTGGTGGGATAAAGAGATAGAGACATATCACTGATGAACTGTTTGTTCTGGTGGGATAAAGAGATAGAGACATATCACTGATTAACTGTTTGTTCTGGTGGGATAAAGAGATAGAGACATATCACTGATGAACTGTTTGTTCTGAGGCCAGTTCTGGTGGGTTAAAGAGATAGAGACATATCACTGATGAACTGTTTGTTCTGAGGTTAGTTCTGGTGGGATAAAGAGATAGAGACATATCACTGATGAACTGTTTGTTCTGAGGTTAGTTCTGGTGGGATAAAGAGATAGAGACATATCGCTGATTAACTGTTTGTTCTGAGGCCAGTTCTGGTGGGATAAAGAGATAGAGACATATCACTGATGAACTGTTTGTTCTGGTGGGATAAAGAGATAGAGACATATCACTGATGAACTGTTTGTTCTGAGGTTAGTTCTGGTGGGATAAAGAGATAGAGACATATCGCTGATTAACTGTTTGTTCTGAGGCCAGTTCTGGTGGGATAAAGAGATAGAGACATATCGCTGATTAACTGTTTGTTCTGAGGTTAGTTCTGGTGGGATAAAGAGATAGAGACATATCACTGATGAACTGTTTGTTCTGAGGTTAGTTCTGGTGGGATAAAGAGATAGAGACATATCACTGATGAACTGTTTGTTCTGAGGTTAGTTCTGGTGGGATAGAGAGATAGAGACATATCACTGATGAACTGTTTGTTCTGAGGCCAGTTCTGGTGGGATAGAGAGATAGAGACATATCACTGATGAACTGTTTGTTCTGAGGCCAGTTCTGGTGGGATAAAGAGATAGAGACATATCACTAATTAACTGTTTGTTCTGAGGCCAGTTCTGGTGGGATAGAGAGATAGAGACATATCACTAATTAACTGTTTGTTCTGAGGCCAGTTCTGGTGGGATAAAGAGATAGAGACATATCACTAATTAACTGTTTGTTCTGAGGTCAGTTCTGGTGGGATAAAGAGATAGAGACATATCGCTGATTAACTGTTTGTTCTGAGGCCAGTTCTGGTGGGATAAAGAGATAGAGACATATCACTGATTAACAAGTCTCCTTCAGCGGTCAAGGAAGGTCCAGGAAGGGCCCTATCAACAGATTTCACCTCTTTGTTTACTCTTAGTCTATACCGTTTACAGATTGTATACTCCCCTTAAGTGCTCTTCTTACTTTCCCTTGTCTGGTAGAGATGTGATTAGTGTTGTCACGATACCAGCCAATAGGGCTCCTGTAATTTATATCAGATTTAAAATACCTGGGCCCTATTCACAAAGCCTCTCAGATTAGGAGTGCTAATCTAGGATCAGTTTTGCCTATTAGATAATATTGAATAAGACAGGTGGGGACCAGATCCTAGATGAGCTCTCCTAGTCTGAGAGGCTTTGTGAACACAGGCCCTGGTTAGTTATGCTTAGATATTCCAGGTAAAATGTGCCCCCTAAACCCTGGGTCGTCTGCCCGCCACAAGACCATTAGCCCGCTGAGCTATAGTTTGGGGAGCCAAAACAAGTCTTCAGGACTCTGGTCTGAGGCAAGGTTACTCATCATACAAGCGGGATTCACTGAACCACCCTCTCTTATACTTCATATTCTGATGACATCACATGATGTGATTAGTACATCCTCACCTTGATGACATCACTGTTTGACCTGTGACCTTATGTTGACCTCACCTCACCAGGACACCTCCAGGCGGGAGACCAGATCTTGGAGGTGAATGGGGAGAGTTTACTAGGGGTCACCAGTGAAAGGTAGGTTCAACAATAAAAAACAACTCTCTCTTCATTGGAAAAATACCAAAAAGACCAGTGAAATTTGTGTTGATGGGGTCAAGATATTAACGTTTTGTATTTCTGTTATTGTTTTATACAGAGCAGTAGATGTTCTGAGATCAGCATCCTCGAGCAACCAAATGCGCCTTCTGATCGCCAGAGACGAGGAAGCAAGGTAGGCCCTGAGGACCGTGTCTAGATATGAGATGCACACGACCACGTATCATTGACCACATTCTGTAGGCTTAGTGTCAATACACTTAATCACAACTTTAGCGTCAACACGCATTGGGTCGCTGATGTGAGTGTCTGTAATCCGCATTTGTGTCTGAAGTCTGAATTTCAGCTATCAGGTGTTTTGTGTCGGCTTGGAACTCCAATTGTGCTCCATGTCCATCTGTGTCCCTGAATGTCCTTTATCTCTCAACTTGGCCTGCCTGTCCTCCTCCTCTTCCTCCTTCTCCTCCCCCTACTCCTTCTCTTCCTCCTCCTCTCAAAAATTGAGATTATTAAAAAAAATGCCATTTTTTAATTATTCAAAGTAAAAATGAATAATTTTGTTGATAAACCAGATGGTTGGCATGGCGCTGAGAGTTTCTTTGGGCTTCCTCTTCGAAGATGAATAACCCTGGCAGTGGCATGGTGGACATTTTGGGCAGGGTTTTTTGGGCTGGGACGCCCGTCGCTCCGCCTCAGGCAGCTAGCAACAAGAGGATGAATGGAAAGACATTTAGTACAGACTGTTAATCCAAACTGATGAACCTGTGAACTTGCTACGCTGATCCTCAGCACGAGGGGCCCCACAAGGGTGCGTGCTCAGCCCCCTCCTGTACTCCCTGTTCACCCATGACTGCGTGGCCTCGCACGTCTCCAACTCAATCGTCAAGTTTGCAGACGACACAACAGTAGTAGGCCTGATTACCAACAATGATGAGACAGCCTACAGCGAGGAGGTCAGGGCCCTGGTGAAGTGGTGCCAGGAAAATAACCTTTCCCTCAACGTCAACAAAACAAAAGGAGCTGATTGTGGACTTCAGGAGATAGCAGAAAGAGCACGCCCCCATCCACATCAATGGGGCCGGAGTGGAGAGGGTGAAAAGCTTCAAGCTGTTTGGCGTGCACATCACTGATCCACACACAGTGTAGTGAAGAAGGCTTCAACAGCATCTCTTCAACCTCAGGAGGATGAAGAAATTCAGCTTGACCCCCTTAAGATCCTCACCAACTTCTACAGATGCACCGTTGAGAGCATCCTGTCTGGCTGTATCACCGCCTGGCAACCGCAGTGCTCTCCAGAGGGTGGTGCGGTCAGCCCAACACATCACTGGGGGCACACTGCCTGCCCTCCAGGACATCTATAGCATCCCGGTGTCACAGGAAGGCCAAGAAGATCATCAAGGACCTCAGCCACCCGAGCCACAGCCTGTTCCCTCCGCTACCATCTACAAGAAGGAGACAGTAAAGGTGCATCAAAGCTGGGACAGAGATACTGAAAACAGCTTCTACGTCCAGGCCATCAGACTGTTAAATTGTCACCACCAGCCGGCCTCCATCCAGTACCCTGTCCTGAACTTAGACACTGTTACTGTCCGGCTATCACCCGGTACTTTACCCTGCACCTTAGAGACTGCTGCCCTATGTACAGTACATAGTCATTGAATACTGGTCACTTTAATAACATTTACATACTGTTTTAGCCACTTCATATGTTTATACTGTATTCTAGTCAAGAATCATCCTATATAACTACTGCTGTACACACCTTTTCCTTTCATATATTGTGCTTAATGTCTATACACACAATCATCTGCATACAGTGCATTTGGAAAGTATTCAGACCCGTTAACTTTTTCTACATTTTGTTACGTTACAGCCTTATTATGAAATGGATTAAAGTAAAAAAAAAAATCCTCATCAATCTACACACAATACCCCATAATGACATCACAATACCCCATAATGACAAAGCAAAAACAGGTTTGTTAAAGGATCTTTGGCAGCGATTACTGCCTCGCATCTTCTTGGGTATGACGCTTGGCACACCTGTATTTGGGGGGGTTTCTCCCGTTCTTCTCTGCAGATCCCCTCAAGCTGCACAGCTATTTTCAGGTCTCTCCAGAGATGTTCGATCGGGTTCAAGTCCGGGCTCTGGCTGGGCCACTCAAGAACATTCAGAGACTTGTCCCGAAGCCACTCCTGCATTGTCTTGGCTGTGTGCTTAAGGCCATTGTCCTGTTGGAAGGTGAACCTTTGCCTTTTGGCAAACTCCAAGCGGGATGTCATGTGCCTTTTACTGAGGAGCGGCTTCCATCTGGCCACTCTACCATAAAGGCCTAATTGGTGGAGTGCTGCAGTGATGGTTGTCCTTCTGGAAGATTCTCCCATCTCCACAGAGGAGCTCTGGAGGTCTGTCAGAGTGACCATCGGGTTCTTGGTCACCTCCCTGACCAAGGCCCTTCTCCTCCGATTGCTCAGTTTGGCCGGGCGGCCAGCTCTAGGAAGGGTCTTAGTGGTTCCAAATTTCTTCCATTTAAGAATGATTGGTGTCTTGGGGACCTTCAATACTACAGAAATGTTTTGGTATCCTTCCCCAGATCTGTGCCACTACACAATCCTGTCTCGGAGCTCTACAGACAATTCCTTCGACCTCATGGCTTGATTTTGCTATGACATGCACTGTCAACTGTGGGACCTTTTATAGACAGGTGTGTGCCTTTCCAAATCATGTCCAATCAATTGAATTTAACACAGGTGGACTCCAATCAAGTTGTAGAAACATCTCAAGGATGATCAATGGGAACAGGATGCACCTGAGCTTAATTTCGAGTCTCACAGCAGAGGTTCTGAAAATGTATGTAAATAAGATATTTCATTTTTTTTTTTTTTTAATACATTAGCAGAAATGTCTAAACCTGTTTTCGCTTTGTCATTATGGGTTATTGTGTGTAGATTGATTTTTTTTCATCCATTTTAGAATAAGGCTGTAACGTAACAAAATGTGGAAAAAGTCAAGGGGTCTGAATTCTTTCCGAATGCAATGTATATATTCATATTCTGGACATTTCCTGTTCTGATATTTCTTGATTTCTTTCTTTAAATGTTTTTAGGATTTGTGTGTATTGTTTTGTAATGTTCGGTATTGCTGCACTGTTAGCCCAAGAAACATAAGCATCTGCAAAATATGTGTACGTAACCAGTAACATTTGATTTGATTTGAAAGTCAGGGAAGAGAACCACATTACACAGCGAACACAGTAAAATATAACTTTTACTACGTGATGAATTCTTGATTTGCTCTAAACAGCCAGTGGAAGGTTATATCTGTCAAAACATATACAGAGAGAACCTGCATCCCCCACTCATCATATTCTGCCATCTGGTAGCCTATTGTTTTTAGCATTTAACATTTAGCCAGGTTGCTAATCTAACCACGATGCCATAGCAACAACCGACCGGGTGGTCAGTTTTGACATTGTGAGTCAGCATAAAACCAGGTCACACTAGCTGTCACACACGCGCGCACGAACACACACACACACACACACACAATAAGGCAGGCTATACAGGCTACAGAATGTACAAGCTACAGGCAGGAGAGACAGGAAAGCAGACTACAGACAGGAAAGCAGGCTACAGGCAGGAAAACAGGCAGGAAAGCAGGCTACTGGCAGGAAAGCAGGCTACTGGCAGGAAAGCAGGCTACTGGCAGGAAAGCAGGCTACTGGCAGGAAAGCTACAGGCAGGAGAGGCAGGAAAGCAGGCTACAGGCAGGAAAGCAGGCTACTGGCAGGAAAGCAGGCTGCAAGCAGGCTACAAGCAGGCTACAGACAGGAAAGCAGGCTACAGGCAGGAAAGCAGGCTACAGGCAGGAAAGCAGTCTACAGGCAGGAAAGCAGGCTACAGGCAGGAAAGCAGTCTACAGGCAGGCAAGCAGGTTACAGACAGGAAAGCAGTCTACAGGCAGGCAAGCAGGCTACAGACAGGAAAGCAGGCTACAGGCAGGAAAGCAGTCGACAGGCAGGAAAGCAGGCTACAGACAGGAAAGCAGGCTACAGGCGGGAAAGCAGGCTACAGGCAGGAAAGCAGGCTACAGGCTACAGGCAGGAAAGCAGGCTACAGGCGGGAAAGCAGGCTACAGACAGGAAAGCAGGCTACAGGCAGGAAAGCAGGCTACAGGCGGGAAAGCAGGCTACAGGCGGGAAAGCAGGCTACAGGCTACAGGCAGGAAAGCAGGCTACAGGCGGGAAAGCAGGCTACAGGCAGGAAAGCAGTCGACAGGCAGGAAAGCAGGCTACAGGCAGGAAAGCAGTCTACAGGCAGGAAAGCAGGCTACAGGCTACAGGCAGGAAAGCAGGCTACAGGCAGGAAAGCAGGCTACAGGCAGGAAAGCAGGCTACAGGCTACAGGCAGGAAAGCAGGCTACAGGCAGGAAAGCAGGCTACAGGCTACAGGCAGGAAAGCAGGCTACAGGCAGGAAAGCAGGCTACAGGCAGGAAAGCAGGCTACAGACAGGAAAGCAGGCTACAGGCTACAGGCAGGAAAGCAGGCTACAGGCAGGAAAGCAGGCTACAGACAGGAAAGCAGGCTACAGGCAGGAAAGCAGGTTAAATTCTACAGGCAGGAAAGCAGGCTACAGGCGGAAAAGCAGGCTACAGGCAGGAAAGCAGGCTACATACAGGAAAGCAGGCTACAGGCAGGAAAGCAGGCTACAGGCTACAGGCAGGAAAGCAGGCTACAGGCTACAGGCAGGAAAGCAGGCTACAGGCTAAGCTGTGGACAGTACTCATGATGAGATGAGCCTGTGCTTCTCACATCATTCTATAATCTGTGTTCTGTGCCTTAACCAACACTCAGAGCTCAGCACACAGGCCAAGGCAGGAGGGATGGAGAGGAGGAGAGGAGAAGACAGGAGGGGAAAGGAGAGGAGGGGATGGAGGGATTATGCCTTTCCGTTTCTGTTCCTTCCTCTCTTCATCTCTCTCTCTCTAATCCCCCTCTCCCTCTCTCTCATTCTTTCCCCTATTCTCCCTCGTTCTGTATCTCCTCCATGCTATTTGGGTCCACTACGCAGTAATATTAACCTGGTTGTTAAAGCCTTAGTACCATTGATCTGTGATGAGAGGGGGTCAGAAATAGAAAGGGAATATGAAGCTAGAGTCAACCTCTATTTAACCAGGGAATCCTGTTGAAATGAACGCTTACAATATAACTAAATGTAGACAAATATAGACCAACATTTAAAACCCCCAAATGGATATTTATTTACAGTAGCTCAATGGCTCTAGTTCTTCATTCCCGTTAGTGAGACTCCAAACTGCTAGATATTGTGTTTGTTAAGTGTCTCCTAAGAGAGGTAGGTGCAAGAGTCAGGAGCGGGAGAGCAAGGATTTCCAGAAGCACAAACATTTATTAGAACGTCCCAAACACGACAACAACAGGTGGGGAAACGCACCCAACGAAGTCGCCACACACAGAGAAATAAACATAACACACGGAGGAGAAACCTCTACACCGAAATACACTACAAACGGTACAACACGACCGTGAGGAGAAAAACCCTGTGGCACAAACACGCACCGCTAGCAGAGCAACAACGGCACATAATCCCCCACAAACACGCACCCCTAGCAGAGCAACAACAGCACATAATCTCACACAAACACGCACCCCTAGCAGAGCAACAACGGCACATAATCTCACACAAACACACACCCCTAGCAGAGCAACAACGGCACATAATCCCACACAAACACGCACCCCTAGCAGAGCAACAACGGCACATAATCCCCCACAAACACGCACCCCTAGCAGAGCAACAACAGCACATAATCCCCCACAAACACGCACCCCTAGCAGAGCAACAACAGCACATAATCCCACACAAACACGCACCCTAGCAGAGCAACAGCAGCACATAATCCCCCACAGAGAATAGCAGGCAGCGGAGGTTAATAAACCCACCGAAATGAACTAATAGGACACAGGTGTAAACAAAACAGACAGACACAAACAAAAAGGAAAAATGGATTGGTGGCAGCTAGTAGGCCAGCGACGACAACCGCCGAGCACCGCCCGAACAGGGAGAGGAGCCACCTTCGGTGGAAGTCGTGACAGTGTCTTTGGTGTTAGCCACCTTAACCACCAGTCAGTCCCGCTAGTGACATCAGATCACCACGTGACCCTATGTGACCTCTGAGGTTGTTAATCCATCTGTCCCAGCAGCCCATCCTGATGGTGATATGAAGGAAGACACGCAGACATAAGCACAATATATGTACATTCCCCTGCAGTGAGGTTAAATATACCAGAGATTCAGACTGGACATTCCCCCTGCAGTGAGGTTAAATATACCCCCCCCCCCCCCCCCCCCCCCACACACACACACACACACACCCACAAAGCCAACTGGGGCATGTTGAAGAGCACCACATAGCTGATCAGATCAGTCTAATCCTTCCTGTCTGGGGTCAGAGAGGGGACATCCTTCCTGTCTGGTGTCAGAGAGGGGACATCCTTCCTGTCTGGTGTCAGAGAGGGGACATCCTTCCTGTCTGGGGTCAGAGAGGGGACATCCTTCCTGTCTGGTGTCAGAGAGGGGACATCCTTCCTGTCTGGTGTCAGAGAGGGGACATCCTTCCTGTCTGGTGTCAGAGAGGGGACATCCTTCCTGTCTGGGGTCAGAGAGGGTACATCCTTCCTGTCTGGGGTCAGAGAGGGTACATCCTTCCTGTCTGGGGTCAGAGAGGGGACATCCTTCCTGTCTGGTGTCAGAGAGGGGACATCCTTCCTGTCTGGTGTCAGAGAGGGTACATCTTTCCTGTATGGGGTCAGAGAGGGGACATCCATCCTGTCTGGTGTCAGAGAGGTGACATCCTTCCTGTCTGGTGTCAGAGAGGGGACATCCTTCCTGTCTGGGGTCAGAGAGGGGACATCTTGTCTGGGGTCAGAAAGGGGACATCCTTCCTGTCTGGGGTCTTCTCCAAATGAGTCTGGATCTGAGAACCTCCCCGACGATTTCTAGAACGCAAACACATTCTAACCGTTCTGATTTGTCCCAGAAACCAATGGCCAGAACACACATGGGTAAAGTGGCGTTTTTTAAATTCTTCATTGGCTTTAATACTCTGATTGGTTTGTTTTGTACAACACCCCTCATTTTGACGTCACCACAAATGACTTCAATGATGTCAGTCTCAGACTGAAGTATGTAGCTAACATAGAGGAAGAATTCAGTTGGAGTCGCCAGGCAACAGGAAAGATACTGCTGACCCATAACTGTCAGTCAAATCAAATCAAATCAAATGTTATTTGTCACATGCGCCGAATATGCTTACTTACAAGCGATTAGTCAACAATGCAGTTCAAGAAATAGAGTTTAGAAAATATTTACAAAATAAACTAAAGTAAAAAGTAACACAATAAAATAATAATAACGAGGCTATATACAGGGGGTACCGGTACCGATGTGCGGGGGTACAGGTTAGTCGAGGTAATTTGTACATAGTTAGTTAGGGGTAAAGTCCGCAATCAGTCAGTCTGGAGGTGAGGGGTCTGGGAGGAGAGAGAGAGATGGAGTGGAGAGGGGAGGGGAAGAGAGAGAGATGGAGTGGGGAGGGGAGGGGAGGGGAGAGAGAGATGGAGTGGAGAGGGGAGGGGAAGAGAGAGAGATGGAGTGGGGAGGGGAGGGGAAGAGAGAGAGATGGAGTGGGGAGGGGAGGGGAGGGGAGGGGAAGAGAGAGAGATGGAGTGGAGAGGGGAGGGGAAGAGAGAGAGATGGAGTGGGGAGGGGAGGGGAAGAGAGAGAGATGGAGTGGGGAGGGGAGGGGAAGAGAGAGATGGGGAGGGGAGGGGAAGAGAGAGAGATGGAGTGGAGAGGGGAGGGGAAGAGAGAGAGATGGAGTGGGGAGGGGAGGGGAGGGGAGGGGAAGAGAGAGAGATGGAGTGGGGAGGGGAGGGGAGGGGAGGGGAAGAGAGAGAGATGGAGTGGAGAGGGGAGGGGAAGAGAGAGAGATGGAGTGGGGAGGGGAGGGGAAAGAGAGAGAGATGGAGTGGGGAGGGGAGGGGAAGAGAGAGATGGGGAGGGGAGGGGAAGAGAGAGAGATGGAGTGGAGAGGGGAGGGGAGGGGAAGAGAGAGATGGGGAGGGGAGGGGAAGAGAGAGAGATGGAGTGGAGAGGGGAGGGGAGGGGAAGAGAGAGATGGTGAGGGGAGGGGAAGAGAGAGAGAGATGGAGTGGGGAGGGGAGAGAGGGAGATGGTGTAGGGAGGGAGGGGAGAGAGAGAGATGGAGTAGGGAGGGGAGAGAGAGTTGGAGTAGGGAGGGGAGAGAGAGAGTGGAGTGGGGAGGGAGGGGAGAGAGAGAGATGGAGTGGGGAGGGGAGAGAGGGAGATGGAGTAGGGAGGGAGGGGAGAGAGAGAGATGGAGTGGGGAGGGGAGGGGAAGAGAGAGAGATGGAGTGGGGAGGGGAGGGGAAGAGAGAGAGATGGAGTGGGGAGGGGAGAGAGGGAGATGGTGTAGGGAGGGAGGGGAGAGAGAGAGATGGAGTAGGGAGGGGAGAGAGAGTTGGAGTAGGGAGGGGAGAGAGAGAGTTGGAGTGGGGAGGGGAGAGAGGGAGATGGAGTGGGGAGGGGAGGGGAGAGAGAGAGTTGGAGTGGGGAGGGAGGGAGGGGAGAGAGGGAGATGGAGTAGGGAGGGAGGGGAGGGGAAAGAGATGGAGTGGGGATGGAGGGGAGAGAGAGAGATGGAGAGGGGAGGGGAGAGAGGGAGATGAAGTGGGGAGGGGAGAGAGGGAGATGGTGTAGGGAGGGAGAGGAGAGAGAGAGATGGAGTGGGGAGGGAGGGGAGAGAGAGAGATGGAGTGGGGAGGGGAGAGAGGGAGATGGAGTAGGGAGGGAGGGGAGGGGAGGGGAGAGAGAGAGATGGAGTGGGGAGGGGAGGGAAAGAGAGGGAGGGAGGGGAGAGAGGGAGATGGAGTGGGGAGGGAGGGGAGAGAGGGAGATGTAGTAGGGAGGGAGGGGAGAGGAAAGAGAGATGGAGTGGGGAGGGAGGGGAGAGAGAGAGATGGTGTAGGGAGGGGAGGGGGAGAGAGAGAGATGGAGTGGGGAGGGAGGGGAGAGAGAGATGGAGTAGACAGGGGATGTAAGGGTGGGGGGGTGGGGAGAGAAATTGACCTTAGGGAAGTGGTCTGTAGGTCATAATGTCCTTGTCTCATTGGTACAGGAGGGATTTCCTCCACACTGACTGGCTCTTACCCCCAACCCCTAGAAAGGTGTAGACCATACGTCAGTGTTAGCTGCTTCTGGTCTAGGTGGCGTATCTGCAGCAAGGACTTGATATAGAAAGAGAATACAGGAAGAGGAAGACATTAAATCAATGCGCAAGTGAGATGAAAAAAAACACCTATCCTCTACAATTGTTACAGAAAAAGCATATTATACCAAGCAATGTCCGTCATTCCAAGAAAATCACATATTTGATTGGGGATCATTCAGTGGATGTACCTGGTCCGGAAATCCGTCCACAATCCAATTTATTTTTAAGATCATAACAACGACACTGAGGGAATACCAGGAAATGTTCTCTCTCTCTGTCTCGCTCTCTCTCTATCCCCCACTCTCTCTCTCTCTCTCCTCTCTTTCTCTCTCTCCTCTCTTTCTCTCTCTCTCTCTCCCCCCACTCTCTTTCTCTCTCTCCCCCTCCACTCTCTCTCCTCTCTCTCTCTCTCTCTCTCTCTCCTCTCTCTCTCTCTCTCTCTCTCTCTCTCTCTCCTCTCTCTCTCTCTCCTCTCTTCTCTCTCTCTCTCTCCTCTCTCTCTCTCTCTCTCTCTCTCTCTCTCTCTCTCTCTCTCTCTCTCCTCTCTTTCTCTCTCTCTCTCTCCTCTCTTTCTCTCTCTCTCTCTCCCCCCACTCTCTTTCTCTCTCTCCCCTCCACTCTCTCTCCTCTCTTTCTCTCTCTCTCCCCCTCTCTCTCTCTCTCCCCCCCACACTCTCTCTCTCTCCCTCTCAGGCAGTGTATTAGGCCTCCATTCTAGAGCCAACAACAATGGGATTAGTGGGTGATAGTGTGTATTCAGTAGGGGAGCTACACAGCAACACCTTTACTTTAAAAACACTATTTCACCCTTATACTGTAGCTGTTGATGTTCTATCAACACGTCAGCTTTATCTGGAAGGGTCATTTAAGGTTCCCCTAACAGAATTACCACCCATGGTATCATTTAGGGTTCCCCTAACAGAATTACCATCCATGGTAGCATTGAGGGTCCCCCTAACATAATTACCACCCATGGTAGCATTGAGGGTCCCCCTAACATAATTACCACCCATGGTAGCATTGAGGGTTCCACTATCAGAATATCACCCATGGTAGCTTTTCGGGTTCCCCTAACATAATTACCACCCATGGTAGCATTTAGGGTTCCCCTAACATAATTACCACCCATGGTAGCATTTAGGGTTCCCCTAACAGAAAAACCACCCATGGTTGGATTTGGGCTCCAATATATTGTGGTGACAATATAAAAAGTATTAAGGTGTGAGCTATCATAGTTTAGTGTTGTAGAATCTAAAGGAATGAACTTGGGTCTTTGGGGTTCTGTGGGGTGTGAGGTAGTGGGTGTGATATGATTTGGGGTTCTGTGGGGTGTGAGGTAGTGGGTGTGATATGATTTGGGGTTCTGTGGGGTGTGAGGTAGTGGGTGTGATATGATTTGGGGTTCTGTGGGGTGTGAGGTAGTGGGTGTGATATGATTTGTGGTTTTGTGGGGTGTGAGGTAGTGGATGTGAGATAGTGGGTGTGATATGATTTGGGGTTCTGTGGGGTGTGAGGTAGTGGGTGTGATATGATTTGGGGTTCTGTGGGGTGTGAGGACCTGGGTGTGAGATAGTGGGTGTGATATGATTTGGGGTTTTGTGGGGTGTGAGGTAGTGGGTGTGATATGATTTGGGGTTTTGTGGGGTGTGAGGTAGTGGGTGTGATATGATTTGGGGTTCTGTGGGGTGTGAGGTAGTGGGTGTGATATGATTTGGGGTTCTGTGGGGTGTGAGGACCTGGGTGTGAGATAGTGGGTGTGATATGATTTGGGGTTCTGTGGGGTGTGAGGTAGTGGGTGTGATATGATTTGGGGTTCTGTGGGGTGTGAGGTAGTGGGTGTGATATGATTTGGGGTTCTGTGGGGTGTGAGGTAGTGGGTGTGATATGATTTGGGGTTCTGGGGGTGTGAGGTAGTGGGTGTGATATGATTGGGGTTCTGTGGGTGTGAGGTAGTGGGTGTGATATGATTTGGGGTTCTGTGGGGTGTGAGGTAGTGGGTGTGATATGATTTGGGGTTTTGTGGGGTGTGAGGTAGTGGGTGTGATATGATTTGGGGTTCTGTGGGGTGTGAGGTAGTGGGTGTGATATGATTTGGGGTTCTGTGGGGTGTGAGGTAGTGGGGTGTGATATGATTTGGGGTTCTGTGGGGTGTGAGGTAGTGGGTGTGATATGATTTGGGGTTCTGTGGGGTGTGAGGTAGTGGGTGTGATATGATTTGGGGTTCTGTGGGGTGTGAGGTAGTGGGTGTGAGATAGTGGGTGTGATATGATTTGGGGTTCTGTGGGGTGTGAGATAGTGGGTGTGAGGACCTGGGTGTGAGATAGTGGGTGTGATATGATTTGGGGTTCTGTGGGGTGTGAGATAGTGGGTGTGATAGATAGACTAATATAAGGTTGTCGTGTCAGTGAACCGTGTGGCTGTGAGTACAGTGTTATAGTTCAGTTCTAACAGTATACTTGTTGTTGGGGATGTGTCATTATTTACCCCTTTGGTTTCTTACAGGAGAGAGTTTTCAGAGCTTTTGGAGAAGTATGGATCCAGCAGTAGTACTGGGTCGACACGCAACTCTCCCATCCAGCATGGTAGGACCTCCCTCCTCCCTCTATGTCCACCTGGTATAACACAACTCTCCCATCCAGCATGGTAGGACCTCCCTCCTCCCTCCATGTCCACCTGGTATAACACAACTCTCCCATCCAGCATGGTAGGACCTCCCTCCTCCCTCTATGTCCACATGGTATAACACAACTCTCCCATCCAGCATGGTAGGACCTCCCTCCTCCCTCCATGTCCACATGGTATAACACAACTCTCCCATCCAGCATGGTAGGACCTCCCTCCTCCCTCTATGTCCACATGGTATAACACAACTCTCCCATCCAGCATGGTAGGACCTCCCTCCTCCCTCTATGTCCACCTGGTATAACACAACTCTCCCATCCAGCATGGTAGGACCTCCCTCCTCCCTCTATGTCCACCTGGTATAACACAACTCTCCCATCCAGCATGGTAGGACCTCCCTCCTCCCTCTATGTCCACATGGTATAACACAACTCTCCCATCCAGCATGGTAGGACCTCCCTCCTCCCTCTATGTCCACCTGGTATAACACAACTCTCCCATCCAGCATGGTAGGACCTCCCTCCTCCCTCCATGTCCACATGGTATAACACAACTCTCCCATCCAGCATGGTAGGACCTCCCTCCTCCCTCTATGTCCACATGGTATAACACAACTCTCCCATCCAGCATGGTAGGACCTCCCTCCTCCCTCTATGTCCACATGGTATAACACAACTCTCCCATCCAGCATGGTAGGACCTCCCACCTCCCTCTATGTCCACATGGTATAACACAACTCTCCCATCCAGCATGGTAGGACCTCCCTCCTCCCTCCATGTCCACATGGTATAACACAACTCTCCCATCCAGCATGGTAGGACCTCCCTCCTCCCTCTATGTCCACATGGTATAACACAGCTCTCCTATCCAGCATGGTAGGACCTCCCTCCTCCCTCTATGTCCACCTGGTATAACACAACTCTCCCATCCAGCATGGTAGGACCTCCCTCCTCCCTCCATGTCCACATGGTATAACACAACTCTCCCATCCAGCATGGTAGGACCTCCCTCCTCCCTCTATGTCCACATGGTATAACACAACTCTCCCATCCAGCATGGTAGGACCTCCCTCTATGTCCACATGGTATGTCCTGTCTCCCCCCTCTATTTCAAGAAGCTATAACACCCATAAATACTATATATGTCCTGTTCCCCCCTCTATTTCAACATGGTATAACCCCACAAATACTGTATATGTCCTGTCTCTCCCCTCTATTTCAACATGGTATAACCCCCACAAATACTGTATATGTCCTGTCTCTCCCCTCTATTTCAACATGGTATAACCCCCACAAATACTGTATATGTCCTGTCTCCCCCCTCTATTTCAACATGGTATAACCCCCACAAATACTGTATATGTCCTGTCCCCCCTCTATTTCAACATGGTATAACCCACACAAATACTGTATATGTCCTGTCTCCCCCCTCTATTTCAACATGGTATAACCCCCACAAATACTGTATATGTCCTGTCTCTCCCCTCTATTTCAACATGGTATAACCCCCACAAATACTGTATATGTCCTGTCTCTCCCCTCTATTTCAACATGGTATAACCCCCACAAATACTGTATATGTCCTGTCTCCCCCCTCTATTTCAACATGGTATAACCCCCACAAATACTGTATATGTCCTGTATCTCCCCTCTATTTCAACATGGTATAACCCCCACAAATACTGTATATGTCCTGTCTCCCCCCTCTATTTCAACATGGTATAACCCCCACAAATACTGTATATGTCCTGTCTCCCCTCTATTTCAACATGGTATAACCCCCACAAATACTGTATATGTCCTGTCTCCCCCCTCTATTTCAACATGGTATAACCCCCACAAATACTGTATATGTCCTGTCTCCCCCCCTCTATTTAAACATGGTATGTGCTACATCTTAAACACATATCCAGCTCAGTATATGACAGTGATGACCTCCCATCCAATCAATACTATGTGTCCTGTCTTGATCTTTATTTTTCGCCCCCGCTTTTAAACAATTTTGTACAGTGCTCAGACCCCCTATGAAATCACCACTTTACTTTACACCTGTAAAATGTGTTTGTGTACTATATAACTAGACAAAACGGAAACCTTTCGGATTATAGTAATTTACAGAATTACTTTACAGCAGTATAATGTGTTTGTGTACTATATCACTAGATACAAATAAAACCTTTCTGATCATAGTAACTTACAGACCTACTTTATAGCAGAAAAACTAGATGAAAACCTCAGTAACATGCTGCTGATCCTTTAAAGTGTACAGTACTGTAGCTAAATGAAAACCTCAGTAACATGCTGCTGTTCCTTTAAAGCGTACAGTACTGTAGCTAAATGAAAACCTCAGTAACATGCTGCTGATCCTTTAAAGTGTACAGTACTGTAGCTAAATGAAAACCTCAGTAACATGCTGCTGATCCTTTAAAGCGTACAGTACTGTAGCTAGATGAAAACCTCAGTAACATGCTGCTGATCCTTTAAAGCGTACAGTACTGTAGCTAGATGAAAACCTCAGTAACATGCTGCTGATCCTTTAAAGTGTACAGTACTGTAGCTAGATGAAAACCTCAGTAACATGCTGCTGATCCTTTAAAGTGTACAGTACTGTAGCTAGATGAAAACCTCAGTAACATGCTGCTGATCCTTTAAAGCGTACAGTACTGTAGCTAAATGAAAACCTCAGTAACATGCTGCTGATCCTTTAAAGCGTACAGTACTGTAGCTAAATGAAAACCTCAGTAACATGCTGCTGATCCTTTAAAGTGTACAGTACAGTAGTGAGATGAAAACCTCAGTAACATGCTGCTGATCCTTTAAAGTGTACAGTACTGTAGCTAGATGAAAACCTCAGTAACATGCTGCTGATCCTTTAAAGTGTACAGTGCTGTAGTGAGATGAAATCCTCAGTAACATGCTGCTGATCCTTTAAAGTGTACAGTACTGTAGTGAGATGAAAACCTCAGTAACATGCTGCTGATCCTTTAAAGTATACAGTACTATAGCTAGATTATCCAGTATGTGAGTGGGCCTTTGAAAATGTCTCATGACAGCGAGCGCCGTTGTCCATTATGCAATTGCTAACATCTGTTTCTGCTGTGGGTGATACATGTACACACACACACACACACACACACACACACACACACACACACACACACACACACACACACACAGACACACAGACACACACACACACACAACGGCTGTCTAAAAAGGAGAGAGAAGGGAAACAAAGGTTTACAAGGTTGTTGACAGATCTGGTCATTGTAAGTATATTGAGGTTTCAGCCCCCTTCATTAGGAGAAGTCTGTCATTGTAAATGTTGTTGTTGATGTTGTGTATTAGGGGTTCATCTCAAGTGAGATGTCACCTTGTTTTGCCTAGTTTTTTATCATTGAGTCAATGAATTACCTAGTTTTTCATCATTGTGTCAGTGAATTACCTAGTTTTTCATCATTGAGTCAGTGAATTACCTAGTTTTTCATCATTGTGTCAGTGAATTACCTAGTTTTTCATCATTGAGTCAATGAATTACCTAGTTTTTCATCTTTGTGTCAGTGAATTACCTAGTTTTTCATCATTGTGGCAGTGAATTACCTAGTTTTTCATCATTGAGTCAGTGAATTACCTAGTTTTTCATCATTGTGTCAGTGAATTACCTAGTTTTTCATCATTGAGTCAGTGAATTACCTAGTTTTTCATCATTGAGTCAGTGAATTACCTAGTTTTTCATCATTGAGTCAGTGAATTACCTAGTTTTTCATCATTGTGTCAGTGAATTACCTAGTTTTTCATCATTGTGTCAGTGAATTATCTAGTTTTTCATCATTGTGTCAGTGAATTACCTAGTTTTTCATCATTGTGTCAGTGAATTGCCTAGTTTTTCATCATTGAGTCAGTGAATTACCTAGTTTTTCATCATTGTGTCAGTGAATTACCTAGTTTTTCATCATTGTGTCAGTGAATTATCTAGTTTTTCATCATTGTGTCAGTGAATTACCTACTTTTTCATCATTGTGTCAGTGAATTGCCTAGTTTTTCGTTATTGTATCAGTGAATTACATTTACATTTAAGTCATTTAGCAGACGCTCTTATCCAGAGCGACTTACAAATTGGTGCATTCACCTTATGATATCCAGTGGAACAACCACTTTACAATAGTGCATCTAAATCTTTTAAGGGGGGGGGGTTAGAAGGATTACTTTATCCTATCCCAGGTATTCCTTAAAGAGGTGGGGTTTCAGGTGTCTCCGGAAGGTGGTGATTGACTCCGCTGTCCTGGCGTCGTGAGGGAGCTTGTTCCACCATTGGGGTGCCAGTGCAGCGAACAGTTTTGACTGGGCTGAGCGGGAACTGTGCTTCCTCAGAGGTAGGGAGGCGAGCAGGCCAGAGGTGGATGAACGCAGTGCCCTTGTTTGGGTGTAGGGCCTGATCAGAGCCTGAAGGTACGGAGGTGCCGTTCCCCTCACAGCTCCGTAGGCAAGCACCATGGTCTTGTAGCGGATGCGAGCTTCAACTGGAAGCCAGTGGAGAGAGCGGAGGAGCGGGGTGACGTGAGAGAACTTGGGAAGGTTGAACACCAGACGGGCTGCGGCGTTCTGGATGAGTTGTAGGGGTTTAATGGCACAGGCAGGGAGCCAAGCCAACAGCGAGTTGCAGTAATCCAGACGGGAGATGACAAGTGCCTGTATTAGGACCTGCGCCGCTTCCTGTGTGAGGCAGGGTCGTACTCTGCGAATGTTGTAGAGCATGAACCTACAGGATCGGGTCACCGCCTTGATGTTAGTGGAGAACGACAGGGTGTTGTCCAGGGTCACGCCAAGGTTCTTAGCACTCTGGGAGGAGGACACAAGGGAGTTGTCAACCGTGATGGCGAGATCATGGAACGGGCAGTCCTTCCCCGGGAGGAAGAGCAGCTCCGTCTTACCGAGGTTCAGCTTGAGGTGGTGATCCGTCATCCACACTGATATGTCTGCCAGACATGCAGAGATGCGATTCGCCACCTGGTTATCAGAAGGGGGAAAGGAGAAGATTAATTGTGTGTCGTCTGCATAGCAATGATAGGAGAGACCATGTGAGGATATGACAGAGCCAAGTGACTTGGTGTATAGTGAGAATAGGAGAGGGCCTAGAACAGAGCCCTGGGGGACACCAGTGGTGAGAGCACGTGGTGCGGAGACAGATTCTCGCCACGCCACCTGGTAGGAGCGACCTGTCAGGTAGGACGCAATCCAAGCGTGGGCTGCGCCGGAGATGCCCAGCTCGGAGAGGGTGGAGAGGAGGATCTGATGGTTCACAGTATCAAAGGCAGCAGATAGGTCTAGAAGGATGAGAGCAGAGGAGAGAGAGTTAGCTTTAGCAGTGCGGAGAGCCTCCGTGACACAGAGAAGAGCAGTCTCAGTTGAATGCCCAGTCTTGAAATTACCTAGTTTTTCATCATTGTGTCAGTGAATTGCCTAGTTTTTCATCATTGTGTCAGTGAATTGCCTAGTTTTTCATCATTGTGTCAGTGAATTGCCTAGTTTTTCATCATTGTGTCAGTGAATTACCTAGTTTTTCATCATTGAGTCATTGAATTGCCTAGTTTTTCATCATTGGGTCAGTGAATTGCAATGACATCTCAAGGAAATATATCTCAATGGAAATGTATGTTTTCATGAAGCGAATAACATTGTAGACATTTTTTAAAGGCTGACATTAGTTTTGCGTTGTAATGTCCAAATCAAAGACAACTATATAAGCCCGGTAACATCCCTTCCGTAAGACAGGCAATTTCTGTTCCTGTCCGTTTCCTTTTAGATTTCAGGGCTAAAAAAGAAATAGCACAGGGCAGCATGTAGAGTATTATTTACAGCTTAGAGGAGATCAAGCTTACTAAACTAAACACTTGTCAGGAACTGCTTTATGAAGTCCAGGGGCAGCGGCTCTCTACTCCCATCCGGAGCGTTTAATAGGATATCTGTAGAGGCAGGAAACTGACTGAGGGGTCAGTCCTCTTTCAATATGTACTAGTACCTATTTACACTGCCCTCTGGTGGAACGTCTGGAGACCCTGTTTGCATCCCAAGACCCTGTTCCCTGTCTCTAACTGTTCCCTGTCTCTAACTGTTCCCTGTCTCTAACTGTTCCCTGTCTCTAACTGTTCCCTGTCTCTAACGGTTCCCTGTCTCTAACGGTTCCCTGTCTCTAACGGTTCCCTGTCTCTAACTGTTCCATGTCTCTAACTGTTCCCTGTCTCTAACTGTTCCCTGTCTCTAACTGTTCCCTGTCTCTAACTGTTCCCTGTCTCTAACTGTTCCCTGTCTCTAACGGTTCCCTGTCTCTAACTGTTCCCTGTCTCTAACTGTTCCCTGTCTCTAACTGTTCCTGTCTCTAACTGTTCCCTGTCTCTAACTGTTCCCTGTCTCTAACTGTTCCCTGTCTCTAACTGTTCCCTGTCTCTAACTGTTCCCTGTCTCTAACTGTTCTTTGTCTCTAACTGTTCCCTGTCTCTCCTCCTTTCTAAGCAGGCAGATATCTGGACAGCACATCGTCCGGGTCCTCGTCACGCTCCCAGAGTCCTTTGCTTTTGAGTCCTGCTGGCTCTCAGAGCACCTACAACAACCCTCTCCTGCGCTCCCTCAGGTATAGCTATTGTAGCTAATTCAGGGGGTAGCCCCGACTGGGACTCGACCCGGGTCCAGCGACTGCGCTCCCTCAGGTATAGCTATTGTAGCTAATTCAGGGGGTAGCCCCGACTGGGACTCGACCCGGGCCCAGCGACTGCGCTCCCTCAGGTATAGCTATTGTAGCTAATTCAGGGGGTAGCCCCGACTGGGACTCGACCCGGGTCCAGCGACTGCGCTCCCTCAGGTATAGCTATTGTAGCTAATTCAGGGGGTAGCCCCGACTGGGACTCGACCCGGGTCCAGCGACTGCGCTCCCTCAGGTATAGCTATTGTAGCTAATTCAGGGGGTAGCCCCGACTGGGACTCGACCCGGGTCCAGCGACTGCGCTCCCTCAGGTATAGCTATTGTAGCTAATTCAGGGGGTAGCCCCGACTGGGACTCGACCCGGGTCCAGCGACTGCGCTCCCTCAGGTATAGCTATTGTAGCTAATTCAGGGGGTAGCCCCGACTGGGACTCGACCCGGGTCCAGCGACTGCGCTCCCTCAGGTATAGCTATTGTAGCTAATTCAGGGGGTAGCCCCGACTGGGACTCGACCCGGGTCCAGCGACTGCGCTCCCTCAGGTATAGCTATTGTAGCTAATTCAGGGGGTAGCCCCGACTGGGACTCGACCCGGGTCCAGCGACTGCGCTCCCTCAGGTATAGCTATTGTAGCTAATTCAGGGGGTAGCCCCGACTGGGACTCGACCCGGGTCCAGCGACTGCGCTCCCTCAGGTATAGCTATTGTAGCTAATTCAGGGGGTAGCCCCGACTGGGACTCGACCCGGGTCCAGCGACTGCGCTCCCTCAGGTATAGCTATTGTAGCTAATTCAGGGGGTAGCCCCGACTGGGACTCGACCCGGGTCCAGCGACTGCGCTCCCTCAGGTATAGCTATTGTAGCTAATTCAGGGGGTAGCCCCGACTGGAACTCGATCCGGGTCCAGCGACTGTCAACCCAGCACCTTAGCCATTACGCCAAGAGATCCAAAGCTCTTGACAAGGTGGCTAGGAGTTGTGTTAAGCTCGCTACAATATAGTACAGTTTAACCATTGATGTTGATGTATCTACCGTATGAATGGGTTGTACAGTTAGTTCACCTGTATCTATGTTCTACTATCTGTGACTGTTGCTGTGACTGGGTGTGTATTTGAGAGAGTTTGTATGTGTCTGTCTGTCTTATAGTATATAATATATCCCCATCCTTTCCTCCTCCTGTCTCCAGTCACCCAGGAGAGGGTGTGATCCAGCTGATCTCTGTAGCCCGCTCCTCTAGTCTGGGCATCACCATCGGCGGAGGCTCCAATAGACCGGACGGCCCTGCAGTCTTCATCCAGGAGGTTCTGTCTGGGGGAGACTGCCACAGGGTAAGTCACCAATGGGATCCATCCTGAAAGAACAGGGTACCAGTGGAGAACCCCTTCTCATAGATTCACTTCATAACAGATACTGTAGTCATAGTTACCTCCATTGGATTTTAACACTGGGATGAAATGAACCAGACCACTAGTAGAACATCCAGTCAACGATGAATATGGTGGGAAGAGTTACATTAGGCATGTCGACATGGTAACGTCAATCTGCTCTATTTAGAAATGGAGTTACATTAGGCATGTCGACATGGTAACGTCAATCTGCTCTATTTAGAAATGGAGTTACATTAGGCATGTCGACATGGTAACGTCAATCTGCTCTATTTAGAAATGGAGTTACATTAGGCATGTCGACATGGTAACGTCAATCTGCTCTACTTAGAAATGGAGTTACATTAGGCATGTCGACATGGTAACGTCAATCTGCTCTACTTAGAAATGGAGTTACATTAGGCATGTCGACATGGTAACGTCAATCTGCTCTATTTAGAAATGGAGTTACATTAGGCATGTCGACATGGTAACGTCAATCTGCTCTACTTAGAAATGGAGTTACAATAGGCATGTCGACATGGTAACGTCAATCTGCTCTACTTAGAAATGGAGTTACATTAGGCATGTCGACATGGTAACGTCAATCTGCTCTACTTAGAAATGGAGTTACATTAGACATGTCGACATGGTAACGTCAATCTGCTCTACTTAGAAATGGAGTTACATTAGACATGTCGACATGGTAACGTCAATCTGCTCTACTTAGAAATGGAGTTACATTAGACATGTCGACATGGTAACGACAATCTGCTCTACTTAGAAATGGAGTTACATTAGACATGTCGACATGGTAACGTCAATCTGCTCTACTTAGAAATGGAGTTACATTAGACATGTCGACATGGTAACGTCAATCTGCTCTATTTAGAAATGGAGTTACATTAGGCATGTCGACATGGTAACGTCAATCTGCTCTACTTAGAAATGGAGTTACATTAGGCATGTCGACATGGTAACATCAATCTGCTCTAATTAGAAATGGAGTTACATTAGACATGTCGACATACCACCCCCACAGCACTCCCTGTCCTCTACCTTCCTACCATCTAGCCTCTACCACCCCCACAGCACTCCCTGATCTCTACCTCCCTACCATCTATTCTCTACCACCCCCACAGCACTCCCTGTCCTCTACCTTCCTACCATCTAGCCTCTACTACCCCCACAGTACTGCCTGTCCCCCTGACCTCTACCTTCCTACCATCAAGCCTCTACCACCCCACAGCACTCCCTGACCTCTACCTCCCTACCATCTAGCCTCTACCATCCCCACAGCACTCCCTGTCCTGACTTCTACCTTCCTACCATCTAGCCTCTACCATCCCCAGAGCACTCCCTGTCCTGACCTCTACTTTCCTACCATCTAGCCTCTACTACCCCCACAGTACTTCCTGTCCCCCTGACCTCTACCTCCCTACCATCTAGCCTCTACCACCCCACAGTACTCCCTGACCTCTATCTCCCTACCATCTAGCCTCTACCACCCCCACAGCACTTCCTGTCCTGTCCCCCATCTGCCCACTCCCAGAAATATGACACTGATAGGAAAAGGTGAGAGGAGAGGGGTAGGATGGGGGAGGGCAGGATGTGAGGGAATAGATGAGGGTTGTCCATATTCCGAACCTCTCTGGAAAGCTGACACTAATGGAGGGGGCAGGATGAGAAGGGTTGTCCATGCTGCACCTTTCACCTGCAGTGTGATAGATGGGGTGACTATGTACAAAAAAATGCTGTCATTTTTAAACAGTTCACCCGATATGGATTAAAATACCCTCAAATTAAAGCTGACAGTCTGCACTTTAACCTCACAGTCATTGTTTGATTTCAAATCCAAACTTTTGAAGTATAGAGCCATAAGAAGAAAACATGCTTCACTGTCCCAATAATTACTGAGGACACTGAATAATTACTGTAAATAGAGAGATGGAGACATAGAGAAATAGATATATACAGTTGAAGTCAGAAGTTTACATACACTTAGGTTGGAGACATTAAAACTGTTTTTTCAACCACTCCACAAATGTATTGTTAACAAACTATAGTTTGGGCAAGTCGGTTAGGACATCTACTTTGTGCATGACACAAGTCATTTTTACAGCAATTCTTTACAGACGTATGATTTCACTTATAATTCCCTGTGTCACAATTCCAGTGGATCAGAAGTTTACATACACTAAGTTGACTGTGCCTTTAAACAGCTTGGAAAATTCCAGAAAATTATGTCATGGCTTTAGAAGCTTTTGATAGGCTAATTGACATAATTTCAGTCAATTGGAGGTGTATCTGTGGATGTATTTCTAGGCCTATCTTCAAACTCAGTGCCTCTTTGCTTGACATCATGGGAAAATCAAAAGAAATCAGCCAAGACCTCAGAAAAAACATTGTAGACCTCCACAAGTCTGGTTCATCCTTGGGAGAAATTTCCAAACACCTGAAGGTACCACGTTCATCTGTAAAAACAATAGTATGCAAGTATAAACACCATGGGACCACGCAGCCGTCATACCGCTCAGGAAGGAGACGTGTTCTGTTTCCTAGAGATGAACATACTTTGGTGTGAAAAGTGCAAGTCAATCCCAGAACAACAGCAAAGGACCCTGTGAAGATTCTGGAGGAAACAGGTACAAAAGTATCTATATCCACAGTAAAATGAGTCCTATATCGACATAAATATGAAAGGCCTCTCAACAAAGAAGAAGCCACTGCTCCAAAACCGCCATAAAAAAGCCAGACTACGGTTTGCAACTGCACATGGGGACAAAGATCGTACTTTTTGGAGAAATGTCCTCTGGTCTGATGAAACAAATATAGAAGTTTGGCCATAATGACCATTGTAATGTTTGGAGGAAAAAGGGGGGAGACTTGCAAGCCGAAGAACACCATCCCAACCGTGAAACACGGGGGTGGCAGCATCATGTTGTGGGGGTACTTTTCTGCAGGAGGGACTGGTGCACTACACAAAATAGATGGCATCATGAGGGAGGAAAATTACGTGGATATATTGAAGCAACATCTCAAGACATCAGTTAGGAAGTTAAAGCTTGGTCGCAAATGGGTCTTCCAAATGGACAATGACCCCAAGCATACTACAAGCATTTCGTTACACTCGCATTAACATCTGCTAACCATGTGTATGTGACCAATACAATTTGATTTGATTACTTCCAAAGTTGTGGCAAGATGGCTTTAGGACAACAAAGTCAAGGTATTGGAGTGGCCATCACAAAGCCCTGACCTTAATCCAATAAAAGATTTTTGGGCAGAACTGAAAAAGTGTGTGCGAGCAAGGAGGCCTACAAACCTGACTCAGTTACACCAGCTCCGTCAGGAGGAATGGGCCAAAATTCAAACAACTTATTGTGGGAAGCTTGTGGAAGGCTACCCAAAATGTTTGACCCAAGTTAAACAATTTAAAGGCAATGCTACCAAATACTAATTGAGTGTATGTAAACTTCTGACAGACTGGGAATGGGATGAAAGAAATAAAAGCTGATGATAAATCATTCTCTCTACTATTATTCTGACATTTCACATTCTTAACATAAAGTGGTGATCCTAACTGACCTAAGACAGGGAATTTTTATTAGGATTAAATGTCAGGAATTGTGAAAAACAGAGTTTAAATGTATTTGGCTAAGGTGTATGTAAACTTCCGACTTCAACTGTACATACATATACATACATACATACATAGTGCTGCAACTGATATCTTTGTTCTATATCAGTGTTTTCCAACCCTGGTCCTCCAGTACCACCAACAGCCCAACCCCAACAGTACAGTTTAGTTGTGTACTGGAGGACCAGGGATACAACTAAACTGTACTGTTGGGGTACTGGAGGACCAGGGATACAACTAAACTGTACTGTTGGGGTACTGGAGGACCAGGGATACAACTAAACTGTACTGTTGGGGTACTGGATGACCAGGGATACAACTAAACTGTACTGTTGGGGGTACTGGAGGACCAGGGATACAACTAAACTGTATTGTTGGGGTACTGGATGACCAGGGATACAACTAAACTGTACTGTTGGGGGTACTGGAGGACCAGGGATATAACTAAACTGTACTGTTGGGGGTATTGGAGGACCAGGGATACAACTAAACTGTACTGTTGGGGTACTGGAGGACCAGGGATACAACTAAACTGTACTGTTGGGGTACTGGAGGACCAGGGATACAACTAAACTGTACTGTTGGGGTACTGGAGGACCAGGGATACAACTAAACTGTACTGTTGGGGTACTGGAGGACCAGGGATACAACTAAACTGTACTGTTGGGGTACTGGAGGACCAGGGATACAACTAAACTGTAATGTTGGGGGTACTGGAGGACCAGGGATATAACTAAACTGTGCTGTTGGGGTACTGGAGGACCAGGGATACAACTAAACTGTACTGTTGGGGGTACTGGAGGACCAGGGAAACAACTAAACTGTACTGTTGGGGTACTGGAGGACCAGGGTTGGGAAACACTGTACAGAGCCAGATAGCTTCCTAACCATGACACAGTGGTGGCAGAGCACAGAGCACAGGACCACACAGCACACAGCCACGGCAGGCCCAGAACCACACAGCACACAGCCTTGGCAGGCCCAGAACCACACAGCACACAGCCTTGGCAGGCCCAGAACCACACAGCACACAGACACGGCAGGCCCAGAATCACACAGCCACGGCAGGCCCAGAACCACAGAGAACACAGCCATGGCAGGCCCAGAGCCACAGAGCACACAGACACAGCAGACCCCAGAGCTGTTTCACAGAACAGAACAGTAGGGTGTTGCTATCTCACATTCTGACCATCAGGTGTATGAGATACAATAAACTGAATATACTTCTACTAATATTCAGTTAGCCTGGTATCAGATCTGTTGGTACACTGGTCCGGGACCAGTTACCTCAGTGTTTAACTCACATACCCAGACAACCACTGATCCAGGACCAGCTACCTCAGTGTTTAGCTCACATACCCAGGCAACAAGCAACCACTGATCCAGGACCAGCTACCTCAGTGTTTAGCTCACATATCCAGGCAACCACTGATCCAGGACCAGCTACCTCAGTGTTTAGCTCACATACCCAGGCAACCTCTGGTCCAAGACCAGCTACCTCAGTGTTTAGCTAACCACTGTAGTGAAGTGAGTGTCAGTACTTATTTTTTATCCCTTACTTTACCAGGTAAGTTGACTGAGAACACATTCTCATTCACAGCAATGACCTGGGGAGTAGTTACAGGGGAGAGGAGGGGGATGAATGAGCCAATTGGAAGCTGGGGATGATTAGGTGGCCATGATGGTATGAGGACGATATTGGGAATTTAACCAGGACACTGGGGTTAACACCCCTACTCTTACAATACTGGTATCTTTAGTGACCACAGAGAGTCAGGACACCAGTTTAACGTCCCATCTGAAAGACAGCACCCTACACAGGGCAATGTCACCAATCACTGCCCTGGGGTATTGAGATATTTTTGGGGGAACCAGAGGAAAGAGTGCTTCCTACTGGCCCTCCATCACCACTTCCAGCAGCATCAGGTCTCCCATCCAGGACCAACCCTGCTTAGCTTTAGACGCAAGCCAGAAGTAGGATGTAGGGTGGTATGCTGCTGGGAAAGTACATGTGCAAGCAAGTAAAATCCCTTTTCAACTGTCAACATTCCCCCAGAATGGGATAAGGCTTAGCTACTGTTAGCGGTGTCCTTGTGAAATACTGTAAAACAACAGGATACATGATGTTAAATGTAGTGACTCCTAAGAGGCTGTTTAACCAAATCCTAGTCATCAAACAGTAAAACATACAGCAGCTCATTTCCTCAGCTAATGAATCATCCACAATCTAAGCATCCTAAAAATAACTCCAACACAATGTCTGCCTCGTTTTAAAGTCCTACAGTACACGATGTGAGAGTAGCTCAGATGAGCTTTCTCTCTTACAGTAAAACCAGGTGTGTGTGTGTGTGTGTGTGTGTGTGTGTGTGTGTGTGTGTAACTCTTGGTTGGTGGTATGACAGTCATAGAAATGTTCTCTTGTATGGAAACGGCCCACCCTCTTCTCATCCCAATCCTGTCTCTATCCTGCTGGTCTATTAATCTTGTGTGTCATGTATATTTTCCAAAGCCATGTAATGGGATGTAGAAGGATCAGAGGCTCTCTGCTCTGACTTAGATTTTTCAGTTATGTTTTCCTGAATGTTATGATTCTAGAAGGTTCCATAGCACCTAAACATTCTGATTCTAGAAGGCTCCATAGAACCTGAATGTTGTGATTCTAGAAGGTTCCATAGCACCTAAACATTCAGATTCTAGAAGGTTCCATAGAACCTAAATGTTCTGATTCCATAAGGTTCCATAGAATCTAAACATTCTGATTCTACAAGGTTCCATATAACCTGGGTGTTCTGATTCTAGAAGGTTCCATAGAACCTGGACGCTGTGATTCTAGAAGGTTCCATAGCACCTAAACATTCTGATTTTAGAAGGTTCCATAGAACCTGAATGTTGTGATTCTAGAAGGTTCCATAGCACCTAAACATTCAGATTCTAGAAGGTTCCATAGAACCTGGGTGTTCTGATTCTGGAAGTACCATAGTACCTAAACGTTCTGATTCTAGAAGGTTCCATAGAACCTGGGTGTTCTGATTCTAGAAGGTTCCATAGTACCTGGACATTGTGATGCTAGAAGGTTCCATAGTACCTGGGTGCTCTGATTCTAGAAGTTTCCATAGAACCTAAACATTCTGATTCCAGAAGGTTCCATAGAACCTGGGTGTTCTGATTCTAGAAGTACCATATAACCTAAATGTTCTGATTCTAGAAGGTTCCATAGAACCTGGGTGTTCGGATTCTAGAAGGTTCCATAGAACCTAAGCATTCTGATTCTAGAAGGTTCCATAGAACCTAAACATTCAAATTCTAGAAGGTTCCATAGAACCTGGGTGTTCTGATTCTAGAAGTACCATGGAACTTAAATGTTCTGATGCTAGAAGGTTCCATAGAACCTGGATGTTGTGATTCTAGAAGGTTCCATAGAACCTGGGTGTTCTGATTCTAGAAGGTTCCATAGAACCTAAATGTTCTGATTCTAGAAGGTTCCATAGAACCTAAATGTTCCGATTCTGGAAGGTTCCATAGAATCTAAACATTCTGATTCTAGAAGGTTCCATAGAACCTAAACATTCTGTTTCTATAAGGTTCCATATAACCTGGGTGTTCTGATTCTAGAAGGTTCCATATAACCCGGATGCTGTGATTTTATAAGGTTCCATAGCACCTAAACATTCTGATTCTAGAAGGTTCCATAGCACCTGGGTGTTCTGATTCTAGAAGTACCATAGAACCTAAATATTCTGATGCTAGAAGGTTCCATAGAACCTGGGTGTTCTGATTCTAGAAGTACCATAGAACCTAAATATTCTGATGCTAGAAGGTTCCATAGAACCTAAACATTTTGATTCTAGAAGGTTCCATAAAAGCTGGGTGTTCGGATTCTATAAGGTTCCATATAACCTAAACGTTCTGATTCTAGAAGGTTCCATAGAACCTGGGTGTTCTGATTCTAGAAGGTTCCATAGAACCTAAATGTTCTGATTCTAGAAGGTTCCATAGAACCTGGGTGTTCTGATTTTAGAAGGTTCCATAGAACCTGGGTGATCTGATTCTAGAAGGTTCCATAGAACCTAAACATTCTGATTCTAGAAGGTTCCATAGAACCTGGACGTTGTGATTCTAGAATGTTCCATAGAATCTAAACATTGTGATTCTAGAAGGTTCCAATAGAACCTGGACATTGTGATGCTAGAAGGTTCTATATTCCATTAGACCGCTCCTCCTCTTGGGGTGTCCCTGACGGTTAATGACAGTGGAGAGAGAATTCTCATATTACTGCTGATGTGATGTGTTGGCCTTTCTAGCTGTTAGAAAAGCTGCCCTCTGCTCACATTGTGCCAACATGCAGCATCATGTAGAACAGGACACCTGCATCGTCTGCTCTGCTCTGGCCTGTCTGTCTGCTCTCCTCTGTCTGTATGTTACACACTAGTTGTTGTTTTTTTACCTTTATTTAACTAGGCAAGTCAGTTAAGAACAAATTCTTATTTACAATGACGGCCTAGGAACAGTGAGTTAACGGCCTTGTTCAGGGGCAGAATGACAGATTTTGTCCTTGGCAGCTCGGGGATTCAATCCACAAACCTTTCGGTTACTGGCCCAACGCTCTAACCAGTAGGCTACCTGCTGCCCATCAGCCTACTGATGAACTGTGTGTTACACACTGTAGTCTACTGATGAACTGTATGTTACACACTGTAGTCTACTGATGAACTGTATGTTACACACTGTAGTCTACTGATGAACTGTATGTTACACACTGTAGTCTACTGATAAACTGTATGTTACACTGTAAGCACCACTTGTGTATAGTTTTTTGAATTATTTAAAGGATGATGTTCTCCTGATTATGTTTTCATGTCTGTTTTTATGTGTGTAAAGCCAAAAACAAATGTCCACATTGCATGTAGAATAACGCTTTTGTAATTCGTATTTTCTGCTGTCCCCCATTTGCAGGATGGGCGCCTGAGGCCAGGGGATCAGCTCATTGCCATCAACAAGGAGTCCTTGATAGGTGTGACCCACGAGGAGGCTAAGAGCATGGTCAACAAGGTCAAATTCAGGTGAGATACCAGATGGTGTGGGGCTGGGGTTTGAATTGTGTGGGGGTAGAAGTGTTGGTGTGTACAAAAACGTATATACTGCAAGTTTGTGAGATGAAACCAAAAGTAAAAATGTGAGATATAATATACTTTATACTTCTGAAGTTGTAGAGTTATACTTTATAGTTCTATACTTCCAAAGTTGTAAAGTTATACTTTATAGTTCTATACTTCTAAAGTTCTAAAGTTATACTTTATAGTTCTAAAGTTATACTTTATAGTTCTATACTTCTACAGTTCTAAAGTTATACTTTGTAGTTCTAAAGTTATACTTTATCTTCTTCAGCCTACCATCCCGTTAGCGGGATCATTTTCCAGCGAAAACTCCTAGCGACATTAGCATAACGAAATTCAATATATATTTTTTTCAAATATAGGGCTGTCTCATATCGTTTTATAGATACACCTCTCTTGAATCGACCCTCGTTGTCCGATTTCAAAAAGGTTTTACAGGAAAAGCACAATATTAGATTATGTTAGAGGAGTACATGGTAAAAGTCGCATCATATGAATTTTCCGAGCAAGCACACCCATCACATATAACCAAAAAACAGCTAAATGCAGCACTAACCTTTTACAAACTTCATCAGATGACACACCTAGGACATCATGTTACACACAGCATGCAATCTTTTGTTCAATAAAGGTCATATTTCTATATAAAAACAGCATTTTACATCGGCACCTGAGGTTGACTAACAATTTCCCATAAAATGCGTCCCGGGAAACAGTGCTACAATTTTATAAATAACTATTCGAAAACGATTTTTTTTTTTTATATTGTCAATCTAAGATTTATAGATGAATATCTCTTGAAAACACCAGTCAAAACAGATTTTAAATTAACTTTACAGGGTAATCACACTTTGAGATCAAATGGGATGCGATACCCAGAAATTGAGCTCGAAAACCTAGCTCGGCGCCACCTGTGAACAATAGCACGTAACATCTGATATTGTATAATATCGCCAATAATCCCTCACCTTTAGTTGTCTTCATCAGAAATCACTTCCCGATGTCCCAGGTCCATGACAAATGTATTTTCGGTCGAAAAAGTCCATGCTTTATGTTCCATTAGCTTCCTCTTGTTAGCGCGTCCTAAGGCTGTAATCAAATGTCGATCCGTGGGCGGCAGCTGTCTAACGCAAAATGACTGTTTACGGTAAGTTAGGGTCGTTCAAACATGTCAAACGTTGTATCAAGTAATCGTCAGGGCCTGTTTCAACAAGAGAGCCAATCAGATTCAAGTGGGACGATTTCATTGTGTTTCAAAAAACTTCCAAAGGTGGGGGCAGACACGGCCGCCAACGTCACAATGCTCATGGCCCTCCGACTGTGACCAATTGCCACATCGTCTCTTTCACTGAGTTTCTACCGTAGAACCCTCAAAACACTTTGTAAAGACTGGGGACATCTAGTGGAAGCACTGGAAAGTGCTCAATTTTCATTTTTTTACGTTGTGATTTATAGGTAAGGCTGTGAAGTCGAGTCCACAATTCAGATTTCCACTTCCTGGTTCAATCGGTCTCGGGGTTTTGACTGCCATACGAGTTCTGTTATACTCACAGACACCATTCAAACAGTTTTAGAAAATTTAGGGTGTTTTCTATCCATATAAAATAAGTATATGCATGTCTTAGCTTCTGACTTTGATTAGTAGGCCGTTGAAAATGGGAACGATTTTTTTCCAAAATGCGCTGTGGCGCCCCCTATCCTAGGGTAAGTCGAACAGGTTATAGTTCTATACTTCCAAAGTTGTAAAGTTATACTTTATAGTTCTATACTTCTACAGTTCTAAAGTTATACTTTGTAGTTCTAAAGTTATACTTTATAGTTCTAAAGTTCTAAAGTTATACTTTATAGTTCTATACTTCTAAAGTTATACTTTATAGTTCTAAAGTTATACTTCTACTTTATAGTTCTAAAGTTATACATTATAGTTCTAAAGTTATACTTTATAGTTCTAAAGTATAACTTTATAGTTCTATACTTCTAAAATTATACTTTATAGTTCTAAAGTATAACTTTATAGTTCTATACTTCTAAAATTATACTTTATAGTTCTAAAGTTATGCTTTATAGTTCTAAAGTTATACTTCATAGTTGTAAAGTTATACTTTATAGTTCTAAAGTTATACTTTATAGTTCTAAAGTTATACTTCATAGTTGTAAAGTTATACTTTATAGTTCTAAAGTTATACTTTATAGTTCTAAAGTTATACTTTATAGTTCTAAAGTTATACTTCTACTTTATAGTTCTAAAGTTATACTTTATAGTTCTAAAGTTATACTTTATAGTTCTAAAGTTATACTTTATAGTTCTAAAGTTATACTTTATAGTTCTAAAGTTATACTTCTACTTTATAGTTCTATAGTTATACTTTACAGTTCTAAAGTATAACTTTATAGTTCTATACTTCTAAAATTATACTTTATAGTTCTAAAGTTATGCTTTATAGTTCTAAAGTTATACTTTATAGTTCTAAAGTTATACTTCTACTTTATAGTTCTAAAGTTATACTTTATAGTTCTATACTTCTAAAGTTCTAAAGTTATACTTTATAGTTCTAAAGTTATACTTTATAGTTCTAAAGTTATACTTCTACTTTATAGTTGTAAAGTTATACTTTATAGTTCTAAAGTTATACTTTATAGTTCTATACTTCTAAAGTTGTAAAGTTATACTTTATAGTTCTAAAGTTATACTTTATAGTTCTAAAGTTATACTTTATAGTTCTAAAGTTATACTTTATAGTTCTAAAGTTATGCTTTATAGTTCTAAAGTTATACTTTATAGTTCTAAAGTTATACTTTATAGTTCTAAAGTTATACTTTATAGTTCTAAAGTTATACTTTATAGTTCTAAAGTTATACTTCTACTTTATAGTTCTAAAGTTATGCTTTATAGTTCTATACTTCTAAAGTTGTAAAGTTATACTTTATAGTTCTATACTTCTAAAGTTGTAAAGTTATAATTTATAGTTCTATACTTCTAAAGTTGTAAAGTTATAATTTATAGTTCTAAAGTTATACTTTATAGTTCTAAAGTTATACTTTATAGTTCGAAAGTTATACTTTATAGTTCTAAAGTTATACTTCTACTTTATAGTTCTAAAGTTATACTTTATAGTTCTAAAGTTATACTTTATAGTTCTATACTTCTAAAGTTGTAAAGTTATACTTTATAGTTCTATACTTCTAAAGTTGTAAAGTTATAATTTATAGTTCTATACTTCTAAAGTTGTAAAGTTATAATTTATAGTTCTATACTTCTAAAGTTGTAAAGTTCTACTGCTAAGTTCTATCTATCCCTCCAGTCAAGAGGCGGTGGTGGAGATCGCTTTCATCCCTGGTAAAGGTCCGTTCCCCAACAGCACGTCTTCACACAACGGTGTCCAGCGCAGCGTTGGCAACGGGTACAGCTCCGGACGCTTAAAAGTCCACGTCAGATCACCAGAGGTCAGTCTTCTCCTCTCCTCCTCTTCTCCTCCTCCTTCTCAGTAGTATCCATCACCCGAGGTTAGCATTCTTCCTCTTCACATCTTAAATGTAGTTAGATCATATACCTGTTTATAAAGTAACATTTGATCAAATAATTAATAAAGTCCTTCGAAGGTACGCTGGTTCAGGGCAGGGATGATAGATTTCAGATCTGTAGGTTACTGCTATAGTCTGATGTAATGTTGATATAGGTCTGTAGGTTACGGCTCTAGTCAGGTGTAATGTTGATACAGGTCTGTAGGTTACTGCTCTAGTCAGGTGTAATGTTGATACAGGTCTGTAGGTTTCTGCTCTAGTCTG
>NC_042988.1:41312164-41359664 GCF_901001165.1 Salmo trutta | reverse complement strand
GTGTGTAGTGTGTGTAGTGTGTGTGTGTGTGTGTGTGTGTGTAGTGTAGTGTAGTGTGTGTGTGTGTGTGTGTGTGTGTGTGTGTGTAGTGTTTGCAGTAATACTCCTGGTTTGATACAGCTGCCACCTGCTGTATCAGGTCAAAGTGAAACACTCCCGTTGTGATGGGATGAAACGTGTTTCAATAAGGGCAGAAGAAGAGGAGAGAAAGATGGAGGAGAGAAAGATGAGAGAGAGAAATAAATAGATGAGAAAAAGGGAAGGAAAGGAGGTGAACACAGGAGAGGGAAAGGAGGTGAACACAGGAGAGGGAAAGGAGGTGAACACAGGAGAGGGAAAGGAGGTGAACACAGGAGAGGGAAAGGAGGTGGACACAGGAGAGGGAAAGGAGGTGGACACAGGAGAGGGAAAGGAGGTGGACACAGGAGAGGGAAAGGAGGTGGACACAGGAGAGGGAAAGGAGGTGGACACAGGAGAGGGAAAGGAGGTGGACACAGGAGAGGGAAAGGAGGTGGACACAGGAGAGGGAAAGGAGGTGGACACAGGAGAGGGAAAGGAGGTGAACACAGGAGAGGGAAAGGAGGTGGACACAGGAGAGGGAAAGGAGGTAGACACAGGAGAGGGAAAGGAGGTGAACACAGGAGAGGGAAAGGAGGTGGACACAGGAGAGGGAAAGGAGGTGGACACAGGAGAGGGAAAGGAGGTGGACACAGGAGAGGAAAAGGAGGTGGACACAGGAGAGGGAAAGGAGGTAAAAGGAAACAGAGTAAGCTTGTCATTATTTAGGTGAGATTTACTAGGAACCTAATAGCCAACGCCAATGGAGACAGCTAGTCGTACTGGGGTCAGACACATAACCAAAAAGACATTACAGACAAAATACTTTACAATTTACATCCATTTAAAACATTAACATGTAGTGTGTGTGTGTGTATCTATCAGTTACACGTGTCAGTACATACACACAACAAGCAGGTCACATGGGGGAGAGGCGTTGTTCCATGAGGTGTTGCTTTATCTGTTTTTTGAAACCAGGTTTGCTGTTCACTACCCCCGCCCCCTCCCTGTTGTCATGGAAACCCACCTGTCACCCAGGAGGTTGCTAAATACCCTCATTGGATAGGGGAAGAGAGAGAGAGGGAGAAGGGAGGGAGGAGAGAGAGGGAGAAGGGAGGGAGGGAGGAGAGAGAGAGGGACATGGAGGTAGGGATGAGGGATAAAGGTATGGAGGGAGAGAGATGGAGTCAGGAAGGAAGGGAGGGATAGAGAGGGAGCGATGAGGGAGGGATGAGGGAGGGATAGAGCGAGGGAGCAATGAGGTAGAGAGGGAGGGAGGGAGGGATGAGGGAGGGATAGAGCGAGGGAGCGATGAGGGAGAGAGGGAGGGAGGGATAGAGCGAGAGAGCGATGAGGGAGGGAGGGATGAGGCAGGCAAAGCAATCAGAAAATATCAGCCGCAGCAGGGGGTCACCCTAACATAACACCACACACACACACACACACACACACTCACACACACACACACACACACACACACACACACACACACACACACACACACACACACACACACACACACACACACACTCACACTCACACTCACACACAAACTGGGACAGACAAACCATTAAATGAATAGTAGCACTCGGTGTCCCTGTCGCTGTCTCTCTCCCTCGCCCTCTCTCCCTATCTCTTTCTCTCTCCCTCGCCCTCTCTCCCTATCTCTCTTTCTGTCTCTCTTTCTCTCTCTCGTTGAACCTCTCTCCCTCCCTCTGAGACTATGGTTGTTAACAGTAGTTAATAATTGACAGATACTCTGTGAGAGGAAACAGCAGAACAACCATTGTGTAAAAACAGCCGTGTCTGTGGTGTGTTAGTGTAGAATCATCTGGAAATGAACAGAACATGACAAATTCTGCTCAGAGGTGACAGGACAGTGTTTAATACCACCCCGTATAGCCCCTCCAATACAGACTTTAACACTACAGTTGTCTTTTCCTCTCTCCTTGCAGGCTCAGCCCCCACCCAGAGAACAGTGTTGGCTGCAGCCAAACCCAAGATCACCCTGGACCCCCACATACGCCTCAAGTCTGACAAACTGGACCTGGTGAGTCCACCTCTGCCTTCTGCCTGCATGTTAGGCTGTCTGTCTATCTGTCTGTCTGGCTGCTTGTCTGTCTAGCTGTCTGGCTGCCTATCTGGCTGCCTGCCTGTCTGTCTGGCTGGCTGCCTGTCTGTCTAGCTGTCTGGCTGCCTATCTGGCTGCCGGTCTGTCTGTCTGTCTGTCTGTCTGTCTGTCTGTCTGTCTGTCTGTCTGGACCCCCACGTATGCTTCAAGTCTGACAAACTGGACCCTAGTCCCTAGTGTCTGTTCTGATGAACTAGCCCTGGTGAGTCCCTAGTGTCTGCTCTGATGAACTAGCCCTGGTGAGTCCCTAGTGTCTGCTCTGATGAACTAGCCCTGGTGAGTCCCTAGTGTCTGTTCTGATGAACTAGCCCTGGTGAGTCCCTAGTGTCTGCTTTGATGAACTAGCCCTGGTGAGTCCCTAGTGTCTGCTCAGACAAACTAGCCTTGGTGAGTCTCTAGTGTCTGCTCAGACAAACTAGCCCTGGTGAGTCCCTAGTGTCTTCCTTGACGAACTAGCCCTGGTAAGTCTCTAGTGTCTGCCTTGACGAACTAGCCCTGATGAGTCCCTAGTGTCTGCTCAGACAAACTAGCCCTGGTGAGTCCCTAGTGTCTGTTCTGATGAACTAGCCCTGGTGAGTCTCTAGTGTCTGTTCTGATGAACTAGCCCTGGTGAGTCTCTAGTGTCCGTTCTGATGAACTAGCCCTGGTGAGTCCCTAGTGTCTGCTCTGATGAACTAGCCCTGATGAGTCCCTAGTGTCTATTCTGATGAACTAGCCCTGGTGAGTCCCTAGTGTCTGCTCTGATGAACTAGCCCTGATGAGTCCCTAGTGTCTGCTCAGACAAACTAGCCCTGTTGAGTCCCTAGTGTCTGCTCAGACAAACTAGCCCTGGTGAGTCCCTAGTGTCTGTTCTGATGAATTAGCCCTGGTGAGTCCCTAGTGTCTGTTCTGATGAACTAGCCCTGGTGAGTCCCTAGTGTCTGTTCTGATGAACTAGCCCTGGTGAGTCCCTAGTGTCTGTTCTGATGAACTAGCCCTGGTGAGTCCCTAGTGTCTGTTCTGATGAACTAGCCCTGGTGAGTCCCTAGTGTCTGCTCTGATGAACTAGCCCTGATGAGTGCCTAGTTACATAAATGTTTGATAAAAATAAAAACTAGCCCTGTCTCTATTCGCCATCCTCCCATCCTGCTCTCTATTTCACATCCTCCCATTTCTCTATTCCCCATCCTCCAATCCCTCTCTATTCCCCGTCCTCCCATCCCTCTCTCTATTCCCCATTTTCCCATCCCTCTCTCTATTCCCCATACTCCAATCCCTCTTTATTCCCCATCCTCCCATCCTGCTCTCTATTTCACATCCTCCCATTTCTCTATTCTCCATCCTCCAATCCCTCTCTATTCCACATCCTCCCATCTCTCTCTATTCCCCATTTTCCCATCCCTCTCTCTATTCCACATCCTCCCATCCCTCTCTCTATTCCCCATCCTCCCATCCCTCTCTCTATTCCACATCCTCCCATCTCTCTCTATTCCCCATCCTCCCATCCCTCTCTCTATTCCCCATACTCCCATCCCTCTCTCTATTCCCCGTCCTCCCATCCCTCTCTCTATTCCACATCCTCCCATCTCGCTCTCTATTCCCCATCCTCCCATCCCTCTCTCTATTCCACATCCTCCCATCCCTCTCTCTATTCCCCATACTCCCATCCCTCTCTCTATTCCACATCCTCCCATCCCTCTCTATTCCCCATCCTCCCATCCCTCTCTCTATTCCCCATACTCCCATCCCTCTCTATTCCATATCCTCCCATCTTGCTCTCTATTCCCCATCCTCCCATCCCTCTCTCTATTCCACATACTCCCATCCCTCTCTCTATTCCCCATACTCCCATCCCTCTCTCTATTCCACATCCTCCCATCCCTCTCTCTATTCCCCATCCTCCCATCCCTCTCTCTATTCCCCATACTCCCATCCCTCTCTCTATTCCCCATCCTCCCATCCCTCTCTCTATTCCCCATACTCCCATACCTCTCTATTCCCCATCCTCCCATCCCTCTCTCTATTCCCCATACTCCCATCCCTCTCTCTATTCCACATCCTCCCATCTCGCTCTCTATTCCCCATCCTCCCATCTCACTCTCTATTCCCCATCCTCCCATCTCTCTCTCTATTCCCCATACTCCCATCCCTCTCTCTATTCCCCATCCTCCCATCCCTCTCTCTCTCTCTCTTCTCTCTCTCTCTTTCTCTCTCTGTCTCTCTTTCTCTCTCTCTCTTCTCTCTCTCTCTTTCTCTCTGTCTCTCTCACTCTCTCTCTTGCGCTCTTTCAGTAAACATAACACTCACAAAGGTTTTCAAATGTCAATTTGTCAATATACAGTGTTGTAACTAGTGCAAGTAGTTACAAAAGGGAAAATAAATCAACATAAATATAGGTTATATTTACAATGGTGTTTGTTCTTCACGTGTTGCCCTTTTCTTGAGGCAACAGGTCACAAATCTTGCTGCTGTGATGGCACACTGTGGTATTTCACCCAATAGATATAGGATTTTATCAAAATTGGTTTTGTTTTCAAATTCTTTGTGGGTCTGTGTAATCTGAGGGAAATATGTGTCTCTAATATGGTCATACATTTGGCAGGAGGTTAGGAAGTGCAGCTCAGTTTCCACCTCATTTTGTGGGCAGTGTGCACATAGCCTGTCTTCTCTGCCTTCGGCAGCCTTTCTCAATAGCAAGGCAATGCTCACTGAGTCTGTACATAGTCAAAGCTTTCCTTAAGTTTGGGTCAGTCATAGCCCTGTGGCGGTCACGACATTGCGTTAGATAGTGATTGTCAAGCAAATAACTGTTGGTCACATTGACCGTAATTAACACAAACACATTTAACATCTCCTGGCTTCCACACACAGCCTACAAACCACTGATGCAGACCTTTGGAACATCTACATATTTAAAAGTCTAATAAATCCATGTAATATAGCCTACACCTTCACAATAAATCCATTCTTTATTTTAGACAGGAAACATGATATGAAGAGAATGTAGTCTATTTCAGAAGAACAGAATAGTATACTCTGAGTTGTTCTTATGTTAGGTCCTGATCTGGCTATGTCATATGGCTGTGGGCTACATTAGTTAATTTAGCAGACAAGATTTGCTTAGAATTCCATGGCATTATTTTACTGTATATAATCTCCTTTTTTCCTCTCTCTCCATTCCACCACCGTATACTCCCCCTGCATCTCTGTATCTCTATCTCTCTCTCCATTCCACCACCGTATACTCCCCCTGTATCTCTCTCCATCTCTCTCGCTCTCTCTCTCTCTCCATTCCACCACCGTATACTCCCCCTGTATCTCTGTACCTCTATCTCTCTCTCCATTCCACCACCGTATACTCCCCTGTATCTCTCTCTATATCTCTTGCTCTCTCTCTCTCTCCATTCCACCACCGTATACTCCCCCTGTATCTCTCTCTATCTCTCTCTCTCCATTCCACCACCGTATACTCCCCCTGTATCTCTCTATCTCTCTCTCTCCATTCCACCACCGTATACTCCCCCTGTATCTCTCTCTATCTCTCTCTCTCCATTCCACCACCGTATACTCCCCCTGTATCTCTCTCTATCTCTCTCTCTCCATTCCACCACCGTATACTCCCCTGTATCTCTCTCTATCTCTCTCTCTCCATTCCACCACCGTATACTCCCCCTGTATCTCTCTCTCTCTCTCTCTCCATTCCACCACCGTATACTCCCCCTGTATCTCTCTCTATCTCTCTATCTCTCTCTCCATTCCACCACCGTATACTCCCCCTGTATCTCTCTATCTCTCTCTCTCTCTCTCTCTCTCCATTCCACCACCGTATACTCCCCCTGTATCTCTATCTCTCTCTCCATTCCACCACCGTATACTCCCCCTGTATCTCTATCTCTCTCTCCATTCCACCACCGTATACTCCCCCTGTATCTCTATCTCTCTCTCCATTCCACCACCGTATACTCCCCCTGTATCTCTATCTCTCTCTCCATTCCACCACCGTATACTCCCCCTGTATCTCTATCTCTCTCTCCATTCCACCACCGTATACTCCCCCTGTATCTCTATCTCTTTCTCCATTCCACCACCGTATACTCCCCCTGTATCTCTCTCTCTCTCTCTCTCTCTCTCTCTCTCTCTCTCTCTCTCTCTCTCTCTCTCCATTCCACCACCGTATACTCCCCTGTATCTCTGTGTGCCTGTAGTTTTGTCACGGACGTCCACTGCAGTTGTTTAGCAGTGATTTTAATCTAATCTTAATCTCACTCAGTCTGTGACTGACCCTAATCTAGCACAGTCTCATTAATGGGATTAGGCCCTGGCTGTGGCTCTAGTCCCTGCTCCCTAGCTCTGGTTCCTGCCTGGTACGAGTTGCGTTGCAGGAGGGAGCACTTTAACGTCGCACACAGACACAATGCCCTACAGCTTTACTGTACTGGTTCACTGTGGTGACATGCAACAGAGACAGGGTTAGTTTGGGTTGAATAACACACAGACACATTATACTATGATCTCAATCATGAAGACTATATTCTTTTCAAATGATTGAACAACAGAATATATAAAACAGAATATAATATTATATGTTTGAAGAGTAATCTCACTTGTTTTATGAGAAAGAATGAATGCCAGGACGAGAGAGAGAAAGATAGATATAAAGATATATATATATATATATATATAAAGAGAGAGAGAGAGATATACAGTGAGGGAAAAAAGTATTTGATCCCCTGCTGATTTTGTACGTTTGCCCACTGACAAAGAAATGATCAGTCTATAATTTTAATGGTAGGCTTATTTGAACAGTGAGAGACAGAATAACAACAAAAATATCCAGAAAAACGCATGTCAAAAATGTTATAAATTGATTTGCATTTTAATGAGGGAAATAAGTATTTGACCCCCTCTCAATCAGAAAGATTTCTGTCTCCCAGGTGTCTTTTATACAGGTAACGAGCTGAGATTAGGAGCACACTCTTAAAGGGAGTGCTCCTAATCTCACCTTGTTACCTGTATAAAACACACCTGTCCACAGAAGCAATCAATCAATCAGATTCCAAACTCTCCACCATGGCCAAGACCAAAGAGCTCTCCAAGGATGTCAGGGACAAGATTGTAGACCTACACAAGGCTGGAATGGGCTACAAGACCATCGCCAAGCAGCCTGGTGAGAAGGTGACAACAGTTGTTGCGATTATTCGCAAATGGAAGAAACACAAAAGAACTGTCAATCTCCCTCGGCCTGGGGCTCCATGCAAGATCTCACCTCGTGGAGTTGCAATGATCTTGAGAATGGTGAGGAATCAGCCCAGAACTACACGGGAGGATCTTGTCAATGATCTCAAGGCAGCTGGGACCATAGTCACCAAGAAAACAATTGGTAACACACTACGCCGTGAAGGACTGAAATCCTGCAGCACCCGCAAGGTCCCCCTGCTCAAGAAAGCACATATACATGCCCGTCTGAAGTTTGCCAATGAACATCCGAATGATTCTGAGGACAACTGGGTGAAAGTGTTGTGGTCGGATGAGACCAAAATGGAGCTCTTTGGCATCAGCTCAACTTGCTGCGTTTGGAGGAGGAGAAATGCTGCCTATGACCTTTGTTGTTATTCTGTCTCTCACTGTTGAAATAAACCTAACATTAAAATTATAGACTGATCATTTCTTTGTCAGTGGGCAACCGTACAAAATCATCAGGGATCAAATACTTTTTTCCCTCACTGTATATATATACACAGCTCAAAAAAATAAAGGGAACACTTAAACAACACAATGTAACTCCAAGTCAATCACACTTCTGTGAAATCAAACTGTCCACTTCGGAAGCAACACTGATTGACAATACATTTCACATGCTGTTGTGCAAATGGAATAGACAACAGGTGGAAATTATAGGCAATTAGCAAGACACCCCCAATAAAGGAGTGGTTCTGCAGGTGGGGACCACAGACTACTTCTCAGTTCCTATGCTTCCTGGCTGATGTTTTTGTCACTTTTGAATGCTGGCGGTGCTTTCACTCTAGTGGTAGCATGAGACGGAGTCTACAACCCACACCAGTGGCTCATCCAGGATGGCACATCAATGCGAGCTGTGGCAAGAAGGTTTGCTGTGTCTGTCAGCGTAGTGTCCAGAGCATGGAGGCGCTACCAGGAGACAGGCCAGTACATCAGGAGATGTGGAGGAGGCCGTAGGAGGGCAACAACCCAGCAGCAGGACCGCTACCTCCGCCTTTGTGCAAGGAGGAGCAGGAGAAGCACTGCCAGAGCCCTGCAAAATGACCTCCAGCAGGCCACAAATGTGCATGTGTCTGCTCAAACGGTCAGAAACAGACTCCATGAGGGTGGTATGAGGGCCCGACGTCCACAGGTGGGGGTTGTGCTTACAGCCCAACACCGTGCAGGACGTTTGGCATTTGCCAGAGAACACCAAGATTGGCAAATTCGCCACTGGCGCCCTGTGCTCTTCACAGATGAAAGCAGGTTCACACTGAGCACGTGACAGACGTGACAGAGTCTGGAGACGCCGTGGAGAACGTTCTGCTGCCTGCAACATCCTCCAGCATGACCGGTTTGGCCGTGGGTCAGTCATGGTGTGGGGTGGCATTTCTTTGGGGGGCCGCACAGAGGTAGCCAGAGTGTGCTCGCCAGAGGTAGCCTGACTGCCATTAGGTACCGAGATGAGATCCTCAGACCCCTTGTGAGACCATATGCTGGTGCGGTTGGCCCTGGGTTCCTCCTAATGCAAGAGAATGCTAGACCTCATGTGGCTGGAGTGTGTCAGCAGTTCCTGCAAGAGGAAAGCATTGATGCTATGGACTGGCCCGCCCGTTCCCCAGACCTGAATCCAATTGAGCACATCTGGGACATCATGTCTCGCTCCATCCACCAACGCCACGTTGCACCACAGACTGTCCAGGAGTTGGCGGATGCTTTAGTCCAGGTCTGGGAGGAGATCCCTCAGGAGACCATCCGCCACCTCATCAGGAGCATGCCCAGGCGTTGTAGGGAGGTCATACAGGCACGTGGAGGCCACACACACTACTGAGCCTCATTTTGACTTGTTTTAAGGACATTACATCAAAGTTGGATCATCAGCCTGTAGTGTGGTTTTCCACTTTAATTTTGAGTGTGACTCCAAATCCAGACCTCCATGGGTTGATAAATTGGATTTCGATTTATTATTTTTGTGTGATTTTGTTGTCAGCACATTCAACTATGTAAAGAAAAAAGTATTTAATAAGATTATTTCATTCATTCAGATCTAGGATGTGTTATTTTAGTGTTCCCTTTATTTTTTTGAGCAGTATATATATAGAGAGATATATATATATGTATATATAAAGAGCGAGAGATATATATAAAAAGAGAGAGAAAGATATATATATATAGAGAGATATATATATATATATATATATATATATAGAGAGAGATATATATATATAAAGAGAGAGATATATATATATATATAGAGAGATACATATATCTATAAATATATATATAAAGATATATATCTATAAAGAGAGAGATATATATATATATATAAAGATATATATATATAAAGAGAGCGAGATATATATATATATATATATATATATAAAGAGAGAGATATATATATATATAAATAAAGATATATATATATAAAGAGAGAGATATATATATATTTAAAGAAAGAGAGAGAGATAAAGAGAGATAGAGAAAGAGGGTTGGGAGGGAGAGAAAAACAGGTAGTAGAAGTTGTCTTCAGGACAACCAAGTTCAAGAAGAGAGATTTGTGGTATAATACTGCTGTTATACTGCCCCCTGCTGGATTTGAGACTTCAACCACACAGAAGAGGGTTTTATTTTGTAATACCCTGACAAGATGTACTGTCTCTCGTACACCATATCCTCAGTGAGCAGGGATTTACCATAATGTGAGATTTAAATTCTTATTAACTCTTTCTCTCTACATCTCTCTCCTCTGTCTCGCTCCCCCTCTCACTCCCCCCTCTCTTTCCCCCCTCTCTATGTCCCCCTGTCTCTCTCTCTTTCCCCTTTCTCTCTCTGTCTTTCTCTCTCTCTTTCCCCTCTCTCTCTCTTTCTCTCTCTCTCTTTCCCCTCTCTCTCTCTCCCCTCTCTCGCCCCCCACCAGGCGTTGTCGTACCTGGGTCTGGACGTGACGGAGGAGAAGAGGAGGAAGCTGAGACAAAGTCTTATCACTGACCCACAGGGAACCGTGTCCTACGGAGGTATACTGTCACCATAGCTACCACAAACCTACTGTCTCCATAGCTACCACCCACCTACTGTCACCATAGCTACCACCCACCTACTGTCACCATAGCTACCACAAACCTACTGTCTCCATAGCTACCACCCACCTACTGTCACCATAGCTACCACCCACCTACTGTCACCATAGCTATCACACACTTACTGTCTCCATAGCTACCACACATCTACTGTCACCATAGCTACCACATACCTACTGTCTCCATAGCTACCACACACCTACTGTCTCCATAGCTACCACACACCTACTGTCTCCATAGCTACCACACACCTACTGTCACCATAGCTACCACACACCTACTGTCACCATAGCTACCACACACCTACTGTCACCATAGCTACCACACACCTACTGTCACCATAGCTACCACTGACCCACAGGGAACCGTGTCCTACAGAGGTATATCGTCATCAAAGTTAACAGGGTTTGGGGTCAATTCAAATCAAATAAAATTGTATTGGTTGCGTACACATATTTAGCAGGCTAAATGCTTGTATTCCTAGCTCCAACCGTGCAGTAATATCTAACAATACACAACAATACACACAAATCTAAAAGTAAATTCATGGAATTAAGAAATATATAAATATTAGGAAGAGCAATGTCTGAATCCGGAGAATAAATATATATATACAGTATTTCTTCAGCCTCCTGAGTTTGAAGAGGCGGTGTTATGCCTTCTTCACCACACTGTCTGTGTGGGTGGACCATTTCAGATTGTCAGTGATGTGTACGCCGAGGAACTTGAAGCTTTTCACATTTTGCACCGCGGCCCCGTCGATGTCAATGCGGGTGTGCTCCCTCTGCTGTTTCCTGAAGTCCACGATCAGCTCCTTCGTTTTGTTGACGTTGAGGGAGAGGTTAGTTTCCTGGTACCACTCGGCCAGGGCCCGCACCTCCTCCCTGTAGGCTGTCTCGTTGTTGTTGGTAATCAGGCCTACCACTGTTGTGTCGTCTAGTACAGGATGGGGCTGAGCACACACCCTTGTGGGGCCCCTGTATTGAGGATCAGCGTAGTGGAGGTGTTGTTGTCTGGGACGGCAGCCCTGCGAGGGTAAACACGCTTAAACGTCTTACTCACTTCGGCCATGGAGAACGAGAGCCCAGAGTCCTCGGGAGCGGCCTGTGTCGGTGGCACTGTGTTATCCTCAAAGCTGGCGAAGAAGGTATTTAGCTTGTCTGGGAGAAAGATGTCGGTGTCGGTGACGTGGCTGGTTTTCCCTTTGTAATCCGTAATTGTCTGGAGTCCCTGCCACATATGTCTCGTGTCTGAGCTGTTGAATTGCCTTTGTCTCTGTACTGATGTTTTGCCTGTTTGTTTGCCTTACGGAGGACATAACTGGACTGTTTGTATTCAACCATATTCCCAGTCACCTTGCCGAGGTTAAATGCTGTGATTCGCACTTTCAGTTTTGCGTGAATGCTGCCATCTGTCCACGGTTATTGGTTTGGATAGGTTTTAATCGTAACAGTGGGAACAACATCCCCTATAAACTTCCTGATGAACTCAGTCACTGTGTCTGTATATACATCAATGTTATTCTCAGAGGCAACCCGGGAACATATCCCGGCCCGCGTGATCAAACAATCTTGAAGCATGGATTCCGATTGGTCAGACCAGCGTTGAATAGACCTTAGCACCAGTACTTCCTGTTTGAGTTTCTGCCTATAGGAAGGGAGGAACAGAATGGAGTTGTGATCTGATTTGCCGGAGGGAGGGCGGGGGAGGGCCCTGTAGCCATCCCGGAAGGGAGAGTAACAATGGTCCAGAGTTTTTGAAGCACTAGTACTACAGGTAATGTGTTGATAGAACTTCGGAAGCGTTTTCCTCAGATTTACTTTATTAGAGTCCACAGCTACAATAAATACGGCCTCAGGATGATGTGCTTTCCATTTTGCACAAAGTCCAGTGTAGTTCCTTGAGGGCTGTCATGGTAACGGCTTGAGGGGGAATATACACGGCTGTGACGATGACCGAAGAGAATTCTCTCGGGAGGTAATGATTGTGAGGAATTCTAGGTCGGGTGAACAAAAGGTTCTTGAGTTCCTGTACGTTACCACAATCACACCATGAGATGTTAATCATTCTTCCCGGAGAGTTCTTTATTTGTATCTACACAATGTACTGAGAACCCAGCTGGCTCTATGGACGGGGACAGTATATCTGGAGAGAGCCATGATTCTGTGAAACAGAGTATGTTACAGTAGCTGATGTCTGTCTGGAAGGAGATCCTCGCCCTGAGCTCATCTACTTTATTGTCCAGGTACTGAACATTATGTAGTAATATACTAGGAAGCATTGGATGGTGTGCATGCGTGTTAAGTCAAACTAAAAGTCCACTCCGAATACCTCTTTTCCACCGGCAGCATCTTGGAGCAGCCTCTGGGATAAGTTAAATCGCCTTAGGGGTTACAAACAAAGGATCCAATTCAGGAAAGTCGTATTTCTGGTCGAAATGCTGGTGAGTTACCGCCGCAAAAAAAAAACCGTTCTGAGCTAAATAAAACACACACAAAAAACGAATACTGCAAAGTTGCTTAGGCGCTAGAAAAAGAGCAGCCATGTCTGTCGACGCCATCCATTTCAATTCAGTCAATTCAGGGGATAAACAACATTTCTACACAATAAGAAGTCTCATAGAGAAGCATTGAGGAAACTTGAACTGAATTAAAATGGACTTGACCCCAAACCATCCCAGTCACACCAATATCCCTTTAACCTGTTCAGACATAGTCTGTGTCCTCGATGGCTCCTTATTCACAAGCTACTACATAGGGAATAGGGGTTCTGATTGGCTCCTCATGTTTTATGCAGAGTATAACTCTTCTTTTGTGTTTGTTGTCGCCGGGCAGACTTCGTTGAGGCCACACGCAACGTCTACCAAGAGAATCTGGAGAAGGCGGGACTAGGGCAGAAAGAGTTCATGTTCTCCTATCACGAAGCAGCTAGCTTGATGGACACCTCTGCCTTCCACTCCCCGGTAAGAAAACAACATTGACTTGTGCTGCTTGTTTCAAAGTACTGGGTGTATTAAGTTCTTGTTATGGAGTCCTTGAGGCTCCTCCTGACTTTGAGGCTTGTGTTACTTTGTGAAGTTTGAGTTAGTGAAGAGGATTTACAGACCGTGTTTCTTCGAGGAGATTTACACCCTGCAGTAGCACAAGAGAATCATCAAAGATGTCTTTAAGAGCTTCATTGTGACGGTCCCTGTCTCGCGCACACACACACACACACACACACACACACACACACACACACACACACACACACACACACAGAGAGTCTTTGAGAGCTGCCTTCCTCTTAAACTTCCATTGTAATGTTCCCTGTCAGATGAAGGGTGTGCTTCTCACATCATTGTATGCATGAGTGTGTGTGTGCATGGGTTTGTGTACACGTACAGTGCGTAGCTCCAGTCTAACGTTATTGCTGTGTTGTGTATCAGACCTTTGATTCAGAATGCTCCTACAGTAGTGAAGAACTGGAACACTTTCAGACGGAGGTGAAACAGCTGCAGAACCAGATTAAACAACTCAAGGTGAACTTACACTCCTGTTCAAACATCACGTGTGTGTGTGTGTGTGCGCGCGCATGTTTGTGGGTGTGTGTTTGTGAGAGAAAGAGAGAGTGCTGTGAATATCACATTCAATTACATCAAACTTTATTAACACTCATTTTCACATATCCACTGCAACTGATAGTGTTATAACCACTTTGTGGGTTTGTGTACACGTACAGTGCGTAGTTCCAGTCTAATAGCTTTTCTCAACATAATTAATAACTTTTTAATTTATAACAAAATATGTCAATGTAATAAATCATACTGAAATGAAATGTTGAACAAATAACATAATATATATTTATAATTATACTGAAAAAATAAATAAATGCATCATAGCCTTCCCTGTAGCTCAGTTGGTAGAGCATGGTGTTTGCAACACCAGGGTTGTGGGTTCGATTCCCACGGAGGGCCAGCACAAAAAAAATAAAAAAAAAATAAATAATAATAATTAAAAATGTATGAAATTGTATGAAATGTATGCATTCACTACTGTAAGTCGCTCTGGATAAGAGCGTCTGCTAAACGACGTAAATGTAAATGTAAAATCATGTAAAGTGTTGGTCCCGTGTTTCATGAGCTGAAATAAAAAATCCCAGAAACATTTTATACGCACAAAAAGCTTTTCCCTCAAATTGTGAACAAATTTGTTTACATCCCTGTTAGTGAGCATTTCTCCTTTGCTAATATGATCCATCCACCTGACAGGTGTGGCGTATCAACAAGCTGATTAAACAGCATGATCATTACACAGGTGCACCTTGGACTGGGGACAATGAAAGGCCACTCTAAAATGTGCAGTTTTGTCATACAACACAATGCCACAAATGTCTCTAGTTTTGAGGGAGTGTGCAATTGGCATGCTGACTACAGGAATGTCCACCAGAGCTGTTGCCAGATTTCTCTACCATAATTTCTCTACCATAAGCCGCTTCCAACATTGTTTTAGAGAATTTGGCAGTACGTCTAACCTCACAACCGCAGACCATGTTTAACCACGCCAGCCTAGGACCTCCACATCAGGCTTCTTCACCTGCGGGATCGTCTGACACCAGCCACCCGGACAACTGATGAAACTGTGGGTTTGCACAACCGAAGAATTTCTGCACAAACGGTCAGAAACCATCTTAGGGAAGTTAATCTGCGTCGTCCTCGCCAGGGTCTTGACCTGACTGCAGTTCGGCGTTGTAACCGACTTCAGTGGGCAAATGTTCCCCTTCAATGGCCACTGGCACGCTGGAGAAGTGTGCTCTTCACGGATGAATCCCAGTTTCAACTGTACTGGGCAGATGGCAGACAGCGTGTATGGTGTCGTGTGGGCGAGCGGTTTACTGATGTCAACGTTGTGAGCAGAGTGCCCCATGGTGGCAGTGGGGTTATGATATGGGCAGGTATAAGCTACAGACAACGAACACAATTGCATTTTATTGATGGCAATTTGAATGCACAGACATACTGAGATATCCCATTGTCGTGTCGTTCATCCGCCACCATCAACTCATGTTTCAACATGATAATGAATGGCCCCATGTCACAAGGATCTGTATACAATTCCTGGAAGCTGAATATAAACAGTTTTTCCATGGCCTGCATACTCACCAGACATGTTACCCATTGAGCATGTTTTGGATGCTCTGGATTGACATGTACAACAGTGTTCCAGGTCCCGCCAATATCCAGCAACTTTACACAGCCATTGAAGAGGAGTGGGACAACATTCCAAAGGCCACAATCAACAGCCTGATCAACTCGATGTGAAGGAGATGTGTTGCGCTGCATGAGGCAAATGGTCACACCAGATACTGATTGTTTTTTATTAAGGTATCTCTGACCAACAGATGCATATCTGTATTTCCAATCATGTGAAATCCATATATTAGGGCCTAATGAATTTATTTAAATTGACTGATTTCCTTATATGAACTGCAACTCAGGAACATGTTTGAAATTGTTGCATGTTGCATTTATATTTTTGTTCAGTGTTAGTTGTTATTTCGCAACAATCCTCATTTTCATACACCATGTACAGTATATGTACACTTGTAAATGTTTATATACAATTATTAACTGGGTGGTTCGAGCCCTGAATGCTGATTGGCTGAAATGACAGAACATTTGTTTTTACTGTTCTAATTAGTTTGGTAACCAGTTTATAATAGCAATAAGGTACCTCTGGGGTTTGTGGTGTATGGTATCCAGGCACTCCGCATTGTGTCGTGCTAAGAACAGCCCTTAGCCGTTGTAAACTCAGCAAAAAAAGAAACGTCCCTTTTCCAGGACCCTGTCTTTCAAAGATATTTCGTAAAAATCCAAATAACTTCACAGATCTTCATTGTAAAAAGTTTAAACACGGTTTCCCATGCTTGTTCAATGAACCATAACCTGTTGGGGCTAGGGGGCAGTATTTGCACGGCCGGATAAAAAACTGACCCGATTTAAACTGGTTACTACTCTTGCCCAGAAACGAGAATATGCATATAATTAGTAGATTTGGATAGAAAACACTCTAAAGTTTCTAAAACTGTTTGAATGGTGTCTGTGAGTATAACAGAACTCATATGGCAGGCCAAAACCTGAGAAGATTCCATACAGGAAGTGCCCTGTCTGACAATTTGTTCTCCTTCTGTGGCATCTCTATCGAAAATACAGCATCTCTGCTGTAACGTGACATTTTCTAAGGCTTGCATTGGCTCTCAGAAGGCGCCAGAAAGTGGAATGACGTCTCTCCAGTCTCTGGGCAAAAAACAGCAGGAGATTTTGTGAGTGGTCGGGCTGAGAACAGTGACACTGGAGATGCGTGTTCATGTGAATTCTCCATGTTTTTCTTTCTCTCTTTGAATGAATACAACGTCACCCGGTTGGAATATTATCGCTATTTTACGAGAAAAATAGCTTAAAATTGATTTTAAACAGCGTTTGACATGCTTCGAAGTACGGTAATGTAATATTTAGAAACATTTTGTCACAAAATGCGCTCGCGCGTCACCCTTCGGATACTGACCTGAACGCACGAACAAAACGGAGCTATTTGAATAGAACTATGGATTATTTGGAACCAAAACAACATTTGTTGTTGAAGTAGAAGTCCTGGGAGTGCATTCTGACGAAGAACAGCAAAGGTAATCCAATTTCTCTTATAGTAAATCTGAGTTTGGTGAGGGCCAAACTTGGTGGGTGTCAAATTAGCTAGCCATGATGGCCGGGCTATGTACTCAGAATATTGCAAAATGTGCTTTCGCCGAAAAGCTATTTTAAAATCTGACACCGCGATTGCATAAAGGAGTTCTGTATCTATAATTCTTAAAATAATTTATGTATTTTGTGAACGTTAATCGTGAGTAATTTAGTAAATTCACCGGAAGTTTGCGGTCGGTATGCTAGTTCTGAACATCACATGCTAATGTAAAAGCTGTTTTTTGATATAAATATGAACTTGATTGAACAAAACATGCATGTATTGTATAACATAATGTCCTAGGAGTGTCATCTGATGAAGATCATCAAAGGTTAGTGATGCATTTAGCTGTGGTTTTGGTTTTTGAAACATATGCTTGCTTTGAAAATGGCTGTCTGATTTTTTTTTTTTGGCAGGGTACTCTCCTGACATAATCTAATGTTTTGCTTTCGCTGTAAAGCCTTTTTGAAATCGGACAATGTGGTTAGATTAACTAGAGTCTTGTCTTTAAAATGGTGTAAAATAGTCATATGTTTGAGAAATTGAAGTTAAAGCATTTTTGAGGTATTTGTATTTCGCGCCACGCGATTCCACTGGCTGTTGACTAGGTGGGATGCAAACGTCCCACCTTGCCCAGGGAGGATAAACAATTAATGAACATGCACCTGTGGAACGGTCGTTAAGTCACTAACAGCTTACAGACGGTAGGCAATTAAGGTCACAGTTATGAAAACTTAGGACACCAAAGAGGCCTTTCTACTGACTCTGAAAAACACCAAAAGAAGATGCCCAGGGTCCTGCTCATCTGCGTGAATGTGCCTTAGGCATGCTGCAAGGAGGCATGAGGACTGCAGATGTGGCCAGGGCAAAACATTGCTATGTCCGTACTGAGACACCTAAGACAGCACTACAGGGAGACAGGACAGACAGCTGATCGTTCTCGCAGTGGCAGACCACATGTAACAACACCTGCACAGGATCGGTACATCCGAACATCACACCTGCGGGACAGGTACAGGATGGCAACAACAACTGACAGAGTTACACCAGAAACGCACAATCCCTCCATCAGTACTCAGACTGTCCGCAATAGGCTGAGAGAGGCTGGACTGAGGGCTTGTAGGCCTGTTGTAAGGCAGGTTCTCACCAGACATCACCGGCAACAATGTCGCTTATGGGCACAAACCCACCATCGCTGGACCAGACAGGACTGGAAAATAGTGCTCTTCACTGACGAGTCGCGGTTTTGTCTCACCAGGGTTGATGGTCAGAATCGCGTCTATCGCCGAAGGAATGAGCGTTACACTGAGGCCTGCACTCTGGAGCGGGATCGATTTGGAGGTGGAGGGTCCGTCATGGTCTGGGGCGGTGTCACAGCATCATCGGACTGCGCTTGTTGTCATTGCAGGCAATCTCAACGCTGTGCGTTACAGGGAAGACATCCTCCTTCCTCATGTGGTACCCTTCCTGCAGGCTCATCCTGACATGACCCTCCAGCATGACAATGCCACCAGCCATACTGCTCGTTCTGTATGTGATATCCTGCAAGATAGGAATGTCAGTGTTCTGCCATGGCCAGCGAAGAGCCCGGATCTCAATTCCATTGAGCACGTCTGGGACCTGTTAGATCGGAGGGTGAGGGCTAAGGCCATTCCCCCCCAGAAATGCCCATGAACTTGCAGGTGCCTTGGTGGAAGAGTGGGGTAACATCTCACAGCAAGAACTGGCAAATCTGGTGCAGTCCATGAGGAGGAGATGCACTGCAGTACTTAATGCAGCTGGTGGCCACACCAGATACCGACTGTTACTTTTGATTTTGACCCCCCCTTTGTTCAGGGACACATTATTCCATTTCTGTTAGTCACGTGTCTATGGAACTTGTTCAATCTATGTCTCAGTTGTTGAATCTTGTTATGTTCATACAAATATTTACACATTAAGTTTGCTGAAAATGAACGCAGTTGACAGTGAGAGGACGTTTCTTTTTTTGCTGAGTTTATATTGGCCACACCCCTCGGGCCTTATTGCTTAAATATACAATGTTACTATTTTACAAAGTTACAATGTGCAATGTGTATCAGAGTAACATTGAATTGGCTTCAACTTTGTTCACAGTCCAATCACAGTCAACCTGCTGGTTTTCCTACACTACCCCAGGTCAGTCAACCTGCTGGTTTTCCTACACTACCCCAGGTCAGTCAACCTGCTGGTTTTCCTACACTACCCCAGGACACAGAGCACAGCAAGTCGACCCTGGAGGAGGAGCTACACAACACCTCAGAGGTGAGTGACAACCAGACTCAACCGTATCGCACCGTATCGCACCGTATCATATCGCACCGTATCCCACCGTATCATATCCCACCGTATCGCATCATATCCCACCGTATCGCATCATATCCCACCGTATCGCATCATATCCCACCGTATCGCATCATATCCCACCGTATCGCATCGTATCCCACCGTATCGCACTGTATCCCACCGTATCGCACCGTATCGCACCGTATCGCACCGTATCCCACCGTATCCCACCGTATCCCACCGTATCGCAGCGTATCGTATCCCACCGTATCGCACCGTATCGCACCGTATCGCAGCGTATCCCACCGTATCGCAGCGTATCGTATCCCACCGTATCGCAGCGTATCCCACCGTATCCCACCGTATCCCACCGTATCGCATCCTATCCCACCGTATCCCACCGTATCCCACCGTATCGCACCGTATCCCACCGTATCCCATCGTATCCCACCGTATCGCAGCGTATCGTATCCCACCGTATCGCAGCGTATCCCACCGTATCGCAGCGTATCCCACCGTATCGCAGCGTATCGCAGCGTATCGTATCCCACCGTATCCCACCGTATCGCAGCGTATCCCACCGTATCGCAGCGTACCGTATCCCACCGTATCCCACCGTATCGCAGCGTATCCCACCGTATCGCAGCGTACCGTATCCCACCGTATCGCACCGTATCGCACCGTATCGCACCGTATCGCAGCGTATCGCAGCGTATCGCAGCGTATCGCATCCCACCGTATCGCAGCGTATCGCATCCCACCGTATCGCAGCGTATCGCAGCGTATCGCAGCGTATCGCAGCGTATCGCAGCGTATCGCAGCGTATCGCAGCGTATCGCAGCGTATCGCAGCGTATCGCAGCATCCCACCGTATCGCAGCATCCCACCGTATCGCAGCATCCCACCGTATCGCAGCATCCCACCGTATCCCACCGTATCGCAGCGTATCGTATCCCAGCGTATCCCACCGTATCCCATCCTATCCCACCGTATCCCATCGTATCCCACCGTATCCCACCGTATCCCACCGCAGCGTATCCCACCGTATCCCACCGCAGCGTATCCCACCGTATCCCACCGTATCCCACCGCAGCGTATCCCACCGTATCCCACCGTATCGCAGCGTATCGTATTCCACCGTATCGCACCGCATCGCACCGCATCGCACCGCATCGCACCGTATCGCACCGTATCCCACCGTATCGCAGCGTATCCCACCGTATCGCAGCGTATCCCACCGTATCCCACCGTATCGTATCGTATCCCAGCGTATCCCACCGTATCCCATCCTATCCCACCGTATCCCAGCGTATCGTATCCCACCGTATCCCAGCGTATCCCACCGTATCCCATCCTATCCCACCGTATCCCACCGTATCCCACCGCAGCGTATCCCACCGTATCCCACCGTATCCCACCGTATCGCAGCGTATCGTATTCCACCGAATCCCACCGTATCCCACCGTATCCCACCGTATCCCACCGTATCCCAGCGTATCCCACCGTATCCCACCGTATCCCACCGTATCGCACCGTATCGCACCGTATCGCACCGTATCCCAGCGTATCGCACCGTATCGCACCGTATCCCACCGCATCCCACCGCATCTCACCGTATCGCACCGTATCCCACCGTATCCCAGCGTATCCCACCCCACCGTATCCCAGCGTATCCCACCGTATCCCACCGTATCGCAGCGTATCGTATCGCAGCGTATCGCAGCGTATCGTATCGCAGCGTATCCCACCGTATCCCACCGTATCCCACCGTATCGCAGCGTATCCCATCGTATCCCAGCGTATCGTATCGCAGCGTATCCCACCGTATCCCACCGTATCGCAGCGTATCGTATCCCACCGTATCCCAGCGTATCCCACCGTATCCCACCGTATCGCAGCGTATCGTATCCCACCGTATCGCAGCGTATCCCACCGTATCCCACCGTATCGTATCCCACCGTATCCCACCGTATCGTATCCCACCGTATCGCAGCGTATCGCAGCGTATCGCAGCGTATCGCAGCGTATCGCATCCCACCGCATCCCACCGCATCCCACCGTATCCCACCGTATCCCACCGTATCCCATCCCACCGTATCCCACCGTATCGCACCGTATCGCACCGTATCGCACCGTATCGCACCGTATCGCAGCGTATCCCAGCGTATCCCAGCGTATCCCACCGTATCCCACCGTATCGCAGCGTATCGCATCCCACCGCATCCCACCGTATCCCACCGTATCCCACCGTATCGCATCCCATCGCATCCCACCGTATCCCACCGTATCGCAGCGTATCGTATCCCACCGTATCCCACCGTATCCCAGCGTATCGCAGCGTATCGCAGCGTATCGCAGCGTATCGCATCCCACCGCATCCCACCGCATCCCACCGCATCGCATCCCACCGCATCCCACCGTATCCCACCGTATCCCACCGTATCGCATCCCACCGTATCCCACCGTATCCCACCGTATCGCAGCGTATCGTATCCCACCGTATCCCACCGTATCCCACCGTATCGCAGCGTATCGCAGCGTATCGCAGCGTATCGTATCCCACCGTATCCCACCGTATCGTATCCCACCGTATCCCACCGTATCGCAGCGTATCCCAGCGTATCAAATCCCACCGTATCGCATCGCAGCGTATCGCATCTTATCCTATCTTTGCCAGGCATAGTTGTATTAACACACTCTCATTCTTGCTCTTTTTCCTTCACTCATTCCCTCCCTCTCTCCATCCTTCCCGCCCTCATTCCCTCTCCCTCCATCAGAAAGCGTGTGCGACGGTGGAGGAGAACAATCGTCTGAAGACTCGTCTGCAGGTAATATTTATCCTTTAATAAACCCCTAAACAAGACAAGAGACTTCACCCCCACAGCTGCTCCATGGTCTCTCTGTGTATAGTATGTGTCCTCATGTAAATGTCTGCAGTACGGCTGCCCCCCCCCCCCCGGCTCCAACCTCTATGTGTACAGTATGTGTCCCAAGTTGAATTTCCGTTAGACCTTGGGTACTTCTTCATCTTCTACCCCTGCAGGTAGCGGAGGCGGTGCAGAGAGACAGACAGAGTAACAGTGCAGAGCAGGACTATGAAGAGGTCATTACACTGCTAGAGGCTGAGATCAAAGACCTGAAGAACCAACTGGCGGGCAAGAAACAGAAGGGTCTGGAAGCTACTAAGGTAGACTTAAAACCAATTTATGGAAGAAAAGACTAGTGTCGTCTGGGTGGGCCTCAGACACAAGTGATGACAAAGCAGACAAAGATGTGCAGGTTGGTTGCAGTGGAGGGCAGCAGACCTCTCCATTTCTGAAACACTCCAGACAATTGTTTGTGAACCAGCAGGACAACACTAGTCTTTTCTACCATAAATCACTGTGACCCAGCAGGACAGCACTAGTCAGGAGGATGTGATGGAGTTAAACAGGAATTGATTCTGTGTTATACTCCAGGAAGATGTGATGGAGTTAAACAGGAAGTTGTCGATGATTGACTGTCAGCTGAGGAAGTCTGAGCTGAGCAGAAGACACCTGGAGATCTCCAACAAGAAACTACTGGGATTCGCACAGGTACACTACACCTGTAACACACCTGTGACTCACCCCCGACACACCTTTACAACAACACTTCCTGTCCACCTCTCATACAACTAACTACTGGACTTCACACAGGTAACATTACACCTGTAACACAGTAACATACCTTTACAACATCACTTCCTGTCCACCTCTCATACAACTAACTACTGGACTTCACACAGGTAACATTACACCTGTAACACAGTAACACACCTTTACAACATCACTACCTGTCCACCTCTCATACAACTAACTACTGGACTTCACACAGGTAACATTACACCTGTAACACACCTTTACAACAACACTACCTGTCCACCTCTCAACTGTAAGCACAGTCACACAGGTTCTGTAACACACCTACCTGTGAGCCCTAGCTGACGCCTCTCTGGTCATGCTCTGTTATGTTCTGAACCTGTACTGCCACCTAGTGGTTCAACACTACTTTCTAGTTTTATGTATGTGGATTTCTGTGCTGACTGACTGGCTGACTGACTGGCTGACTGACTGGCTGACTGACTGGCTGGCTGGCTAACTGGCTGACTGACTGGCTGGCTGACTGGCTGACTGTGTTTATTTCTCAGAATGTTCACAAAGTGCTCACCACCCCCAGCTTGTTTGGAATGGAAAATGGGTAAGTGCTTATCTTCCAAATGTAACTCCTTTATGACAATTCTTCAAATGTTTGTTCATTCTGACAGTCTGTTGATATGACCGGAGGGTGTGTGTATGTATGTATGCTTCCTTGTACTAATAGGAGTAACAGGACATCTCCAGCCACAGACAGTCCAGAGACCCCCTCTCCCATCCCAGACCCAGCCTGCCAGTTAGCTGCAGAGGCCAGGGAGCTGGTGGAGGGGGTCAGATCCCTGAGCAGCACCGATGATACAGCCCCTCTCAGTGACTCAGAGGGGGGTGAACCACCTGATCCAGCCATGGACCCAACACAGTAAGTATGTATGATCAGCACTTCCACTCACAACCCATCTGTATCTAGATGGAATATGGCCTCTGAGTATTTGATAGCCATAGTCTTCCCTCTCCTCTCTCCTCCTTACCGTCCACTCTTTCCTCTCTTCCCTCACCTCTCCTTCTTCCCTTATCTCCCTCTCTCCCTCAGCCCTCATAGCTCACAGGCTCAGACATCTCCTACAGAAGTTCCAGCCAAAGACAAGCGCCACCAGTAGAGAACGTTCAGAGAACGTTACAAGGACGTCAAAAGAACAACATGGCTGGGGACTAGGTTCAGAAGAACACTGTGCTTGGCTGACTACCTTTACCTAAAAACTACCAACAACCCTTTAAAAGACAGACAGACAAATTGAGAGAGACAACCAGACAGACTGTATGTAGGATGCTATCCAGTGTGCGTAAAAAAAAAAAAACACTTACAACTCTTTAAAAATTAACTACTGTCATTAGTTGAGGCTTCAGTCTGGGATTGCTTTACCGATTAACTGCAAAATGTTCTAGTTTATCTGTTTTCTAATACAGCTCTATGTGTACTTACATTTGTCTGTTGATATTTAGCATTTGTCAGAATATGAACGAAGGGGAGATTCTCAACTGGGAGTGACTGGGAAGGATAGCAGGTTTTGAGGTGAAATGACAGAGACTTGTAGATGCAGTTCAGTTTGTTCCTAAGAGCTTGCCGTAGCCGATTAGACAGCACTACAAAGCCAAGGCGATACTGTTGGGTTTGTAGATGTACTTACGTACAGCATGAGCTATGATGATGATGATGATGCACTGAACCTTTCTATCCCTGAGTTCCAATACTCTATAAAAGATTCCTTCTCTCATGTCCTATTTCCTTGTATCCTATTTCCTTGTATCCTTCCTGACCACTGAAATCTGGAGAGACCGGATAGTTACATTGAAATTGCCGGTATGACATTGACTGCTCATCAAATTGGTTCCATCCGTTTATTTTTGGTATCAGTGGTCCTCAAGGATACAAAGAGAGATGAAGACGTTTGTGTTCGTTATCTGACAGAGGACAGAAATGTGTATTTTTGCTCACAACCTTTCCCAGAGGTGAGGAGAGGAAGCCAGGCTAGGGCATTAGAACCTAGCCCTAGCTGTCTCTAGCCACAGCTGTATCGCCATGGGTACAGTAAGTGCCCTGTATGTGTATGAGAGAGAGAGAGAGAGAGAGAGAGAGAGAGAGAGAGAGAGAGAGAGAGAGAGAGAGAGAGAAAAATATATATATATATAACGTGGACAATGTGCCCTGATCCAAAGCGTCTCACCATGGTGATGACTCTGTGTACAGAAACTGTTTGTCCCTTATACTGAAGTGCTCTGATGAACTGTCTGTCTGTTTTGAAGATGATTTTGTATTGGAAAAGCCAGTTTTCTGTTACGGATACCGAGGAAGAAGCTTTAGGACCTGCACGAGCTATCATGGCGACGCAGAGACGTCTGCCTTTGCTGTTATTATAAAACCTTGTAAATCTTTCAGCTGAAAGAAATATTGCACTCTCCTTTGATGTCCTTCTCCACATCTTCTGACTGATGCAGACACACACGCACACACACACAGAAACAATTCCGCTGGACCAAGCCAGAGCTTACTATAGTATGTCTGTGTCAATTGAAGCTCGTTCAAGGCTTTGTCTATGAGGATTCCTTACTGTTGAGTTCTGTGAATACTTTACTACGCTGTCATATCACATATGTTCCGTAACTTCTGTTAGAACTGCGTCTCCATAGCAACAGCTGTGTGGAGGTTCCGTTCCATAACCATAACCCACAGTTTGTTGGCTTGTCCTCTGAGATTGAGGTTATGTCACCAAGACAATAAAAAAAAAGAATGGAAAAAGCAACAACAATGGCCTTTTAGCAGTGGCTGTGTCTCGATAGTCGTAACTAGCTCCCTTTCCTTGTGTCCTTTCCTTGTGTCCTTTTCCTTCATGATCAGTGATCTGGAACGGAGTGATACTGTAGGTAAAAAGCAATATGGTGGAAAGACATCCAATCCTTTCACCTGTTAGAGGTCCTGAAGGAAAGGAGATGAGGGGAGGAGACAAGGAAAGGAAGTAATGAAAGACTATTGAGACCCAGCCGGTGTCTATCAACTCAAAACACCTGATACTTCCTTAGTGCTAATGAAGGAAAGGAGACAAGGAAGGAAGCCAATGATGAATATTGAGACACAACGCAAAGCAGTGTATCTCAACTCGAAACACCATCCATAGCATAATCATCAGTACCATACTATCACTGCATGGTTCTGGTTCTGAAAACCTGTCGTTCAACATCCAACTATGGAATCAAATGTTTGGTTTCAGGAATGTAGAGAAAAACAGTTAAAAAACAGTTATACTGTCTTGTTTAAATTAATAGGTTGTATGATAACGATACCTGTGTGGTAGGATATATGGGCTGCGTCCCAATAATCTCTCCTTTCTCCCCAAGTGTGCACTTGTTCACTTTCCTTTATGGATTTCAAAGGAAATGACTGGAATATGGAACTCCCTCTAGAGTCCAGCCCATGCCAACACCAATCCAATTATTTTACATTTGTATGGAGTAGTGAACGAGTGCACACTTCAGGAAAGAAAGGGAGACTATTGGGACACAAGCCAAGGAGATCTGTACAACAGGAGGTCATCTAACATTAATCAGACATACCCTAGCCGACTAAATGTGTCAGATGTATTTTGTTTATATTGTTAAATGCACATGCTTTTCAAAAATAACTGACATGTAGTCCTGTAATTGAACTAGATTGCATCTTATGTGTGGCCTCCGAACTTTCTTTTACTGTTTTTAATAAAGGATTAACCTCGAATACATCTGTGTACCTGTAGTTTCCTACTATATATTTCTACATATTCAATACCAGCCTACTTACAACAGGGGAGTAATCAAGGTTCAGGTGAAGTAAGGTGAATGTACATTTCAATTCAACAATGTCATATATTGTCAATGTGGACTATTCTTGTTGCAGTCTTGAGTTTTCTGAATTGACCCCAACCCTGTTTGTAACACTGGGTTTATACGTAGTGTAAACTAGCAGCCGCCCAACAGCTTGTCTTTTATTAGATCACCATGACACTACACACATCTGTGGGATCATCTGGTTCTCCTCTCCATCATAACAGACTGATGATCTGGTTCCCCTCTCCATCATAACAGACTAAATATCATCTGGTTCTCCTCTCCATCATAACAGACTGAAGATCTGGTTCTCCTCTCCATCATAACAGACTGATGATCTGGTTCTCCTCTCCATCATAACAGACTGGAGATCTGGTTCTCCTCTCCATCATAACAGACTAAAGATCTGGTTCTCCTCTATCATAACAGACTGAAGATCTGGTTCTCCTCTCCATCATAACAGACTGAAGATCTGGTTCTCCTCTCCATCATAACAGACTAAATATGATCTGGTTCTCCTCTCTATCATAACAGACTGATGATCTGGTTCTCCTCTCCATCATAACAGACTAAATATCATCTGGTTCTCCTCTCCATCATAACAGACTAAATATCATCTAGTTCTCCTCTCCATCATAACAGACTAAATATCATCTGGTTCTCCTCTCCATCATAACAGACTAAATATCATCTGGTTCTCCTCTCCATCATAACAGACTAAAGATCTGGTTCTCCTCTCCATCATAACAGACTAAATATCGTCTGGTTCTCCTCTCCATCATAACAGACTAAAGATCTGGTTCTCCTCTCCATCATAACAGACTGGAGATCTGGTTCTCCTCTCCATCATAACAGACTAAAGATCTGGTTCTCCTCTCCATCATAACAGACTAAATATCATCTGGTTCTCCTCTCCATCATAACAGACTAAATATCATCTGGTTCTCCTCTCCATCATAACAGACTAAACATCATCTGGTTCTCCTCTCCATCATAACAGACTAAAGATCTGGTTCTCCTCTCCATCATAACAGACTAAAGATCTGGTTCTCCTCTCCATCATAACAGACTGGAGATCTGGTTCTCCTCTCCATCATAACAGACTAAAGATCTGGTTCTCCTCTCCATCATAACAGACTAAATATCATCTGGTTCTCCTCTCCATCATAACAGACTAAATATCATCTGGTTCTCCTCTCCATCATAACAGACTAAATATCGTCTGGTTCTCCTCTCCATCATAACAGACTAAAGATCTGGTTCTCCTCCATCATAACAGACTAAATATCATCTGGTTCTCCTCCATCATAACAGACTGAATATCATCTGGTTCTCCTCTCTATCATAACAGACTAAATATCGTCTGGTTCTCCTCTCCATCATAACAGACTGATCATCTGGTTCTCCTCTCCATCATAACAGACTGAAGATCATCTGGTTCTCCTCTCCATCATAACAGACTAAATATCATCTGGTTCTCCTCTCCATCATAACAGACTAAATATCTGGTTCTCCTCTCCATCATAACAGACTAAAGATCTGGTTCTCCTCTCCATCATAACAGACTAAATATCATCTGGTTCTCCTCTCCATCATAACAGACTAAATATCGTCTGGTTCTCCTCTCCATCATAACAGACTGAATATCATCTGGTTCTCCTCTCCATCATAACAGACTGAAGATCTGGTTCTCCTCCATCATAACAGACTAAATATCATCTGGTTCTCCTCCATCATAACAGACTGAATATCATCTGGTTCTCCTCTCTATCATAACAGACTAAATATTGTCTGGTTCTCCTCTCCATCATAACAGACTAAATATCATCTGGTTCTCCTCTCCATCATAACAGACTGAAGATCTGGTTCTCCTCTCCATCATAACAGACTAAATATCATCTGGTTCTCCTCTCCATCATAACAGACTGAAGATCTGGTTCTCCTCTCCATCATAACAGACTGAAGATCTGGTTCTCCTCTCCATCATAACAGACTAAATATCATCTGGTTCTCCTCTCCATCATAACAGACTAAAGATCTGGTTCTCCTCTCCATCATAACAGACTAAAGATCTGGTTCTCCTCCATCATAACAGACTAAAGATCTGGTTCTCCTCTCCATCATAACAGACTGAAGATCATCTGGTTCTCCTCTCCATCATAACAGACTAAATATCATCTGGTTCTCCTCTCTATCATAACAGACTGAAGATCTGGTTCTCCTCTCCATCATAACAGACTGAAGATCTGGTTCTCCTCTCCATCATAACAGACTGAAGATCTGGTTCTCCTCTCCATCATAACAGACTGAAGATCTGGTTCTCCTCTCTATCATAACAGACTGAAGATCTGGTTCTCCTCTCCATCATAACAGACTAAATATCATCTGGTTCTCCTCTCCATCATAACAGACTGAAGATCTGGTTCTCCTCTCCATCATAACAGACTGAAGATAGAGGGAGGAAGAGTTCATTATCAATTTCAAAGAAAACATGAAAACAAAAGACTGGAAAAATAACTGTTTGTAAGAGCTTTATTACATATTTATTTTCTCCAAATGATTCACAAAAAAATCTTGAGTGTTTTACAGGAGTGACATGTAGTTCTCATCTTGTACACATGATGGCGTCTCAGTCCTAGCCTAATAGTTCCAGGAAGTGAGAGAGTTGAAGGACATATGAAGATTTTTTTTGCTCCTTAATCTATACCATATACAGGATATATATTAGCTATTTGGAATGTAAGCAAATTACTTTCATCCATTGTTTACTGGCCATTCATTTTATTCCATCGTCCAGTTACATTTATAACAACTGTATTTTGAGAACCTATCATTTATTTCACAAGAAACTTTGATACCCGTTCATCTTTAGGCAGGCGAGATGGTCTCCACCTTCACCTCCTTTTCTTTCACCTTGGAGGAGGAGCGCCACTTGTTCCAGGCCTCAGGGAGAAAAGGGATCTTCTCCAGTCTAGAGAGGTAGATGATGGGCTGGATACTACTGCTGATGTTAATGAAGGCGTACCCCACCGGCTGCACCAGGCAGCGGAACGTATCCAGAGGGTAGTGGTCCTGGAAGGGGATATCAGAACACTCAACTGCTGTGCAAATAATATAATAGGATTTCTCTTTGTTCATCTGGCAATATCACTGAGGACAGTGTTACTGTAGGGTTGCAACGTTCTGGTGACTTTCCCAACATTCCCAGGTTTTCCAGAAATTCTTGTTGGAGAATTCTGGGTTTCCTGTTTATTCCCTTCCTATTCCAAGAATCTTCCAACCAGGATTTCTAGCAAACGTGGGAATTTGGGGAAAGTTACTGGAACTGTTCAAACCTGTAGACAAGCCATCTAGGAATGTATCTTTATACACTGCTCAAAAAAATAAAGGGAACACTTAAACAACACAATGTAACTCCAAGTCAATCACACTTCTGTGAAATCAAACTGTCCACTTAGGAAGCAACACTGATTGACAATAAATTTCACATGCTGTTGTGCAAATGGAATAGACAACAGGTGGAAATTATAGGCAATTAGCAAGACACCCCCAATAAAGCAGTGGTTCTATAGGTGGGGACCACAGACCACTTCTCAGTTCCAATGCTTCCTGGCTGATGTTTTGGTCACTTTTGAATGCTGGCGGTGCTTTCCCTCTAGTGGTAGCATGAAACGGAGTCTACAACCCACACAAGTGGCTCAGGTAGTGCAGCTCATCCAGGATGGCACATCAATGCGAGCTATGGCAAGAAGGTTTGCTGTGTCTGTCAGCGTAGTGTCCAGAGCATGGAGGCGCTACCAGGAGACAGGCCAGTACATCAGGAGACGTGGAGGAGGCCGTAGGAGGGCAACAACCCAGCAGCAGGACCGCTACCTCCGCCTTTGTGCAAGGAGGAGCAGGAGAAGCACTGCCAGAGCCCTGCAAAATGACCTCCAGCAGGCCACAAATGTGCATGTGTCTGCTCAAACGGTCAGAAACAGACTCCATGAGGGTGGTATGAGGGCCCGACGTCCACAGGTGGGGGTTGTGCTTACAGCCCAACACCGTGCAGGACGTTTGGCATTTGCCAGAGAACACCAAGATTGGCAAATTCGCCACTGGCGCCCTGTGCTCTTCACAGATGAAAGCAGGTTCACACTGAGCACGTGACAGACGTGACAGAGTCTGGAGATGCCGTGGAGAACGTTCTGCTGCCTGCAACATCCTCCAGCATGACCGGTTTGGCAGTGGGTCAGTCATGGTGTGGGGTGGCATTTCTTTGGGGGGCCGCACAGAGGTAGCCAGAGTGTGCTCGCCAGAGGTAGCCTGACTGCCAATTAGGTACCGAGATGAGATCCTCAGACCCCTTGTGAGACCATATGCTGGTGCGGTTGGCCCTGGGTTCCTCCTAATGCAAGAGAATGCTAGACCTCATGTGGCTGGAGTGTGTCAGCAGTTCCTGCAAGAGGAAGGCATTGATGCTATGGACTGGCCCGCCCGTTCCCCAGACCTGAATCCAATTGAGCACATCTGGGACATCATGTCTCGCTCCATCCACCAACGCCACGTTGCACCACAGACTGTCCAGGAGTTGGCAGATGCTTTAGTCCAGGTCTGGGAGGAGATCCCTCAGGAGACCATCCGCCACCTCATCAGGAGCATGCCCAGGCGTTGTAGGGAGGTCATACAGGCACGTGGAGGCCACACACACTACTGAGCCTCATTTTGACTTGTTTTAAGGACATTACATCAAAGTTGGATCAGCCTGTAGTGTGGTTTTCCACTTTAATTTTGAGTGTGACTCCAAATCCAGACCTCCATGGGTTGATAAATTGGATTTCGATTTATTATTTTTGTGTGATTTTGTTGTCAGCACATTCAACTATGTAAAGAAAAAAGTATTTAATTAGATTATTTCTTTCATTCAGATCTAGGATGTGTTGTTTAAGTGTTCCCTTTATTTTTTTGAGCAGTATACATCAGGCAACATCATTAAGGACAACCATAGAAATAGAATCACTAGAACTGGCTTCCTCATTTAAGTCAATGGGTCAATGAGTCAATGGGAGTCAAGTCAATGGGTCAATGAGTCAATGAGAGTCAAGTCAATGGGTCTGTGATTCTATGGGAGTCAAGTCAATGGGTCAACGAGTCAATGGGAGTCAAGTCAATGGGTCAATGAGTCAATGAGAGTCAAGTCAATGGGTCTGTGATTCTATGGGAGTCAAGTCAATGGGTCAATGAGTCAATGAGAGTCAAGTCAATGGGTCTGTGATTCTATGGGAGTCAAGTCAATGGGTCAACGAGTCAATGGGAGTCAAGTCAATGGGTCAATGAGTCAATGAGAGTCAAGTCAATGGGTCTGTGATTCTATGGGAGTCAAGTCAATGGGTCAATGAGTCAATGGGAGTCAAGTCAATGGGTCTGTGATTCTATCTATTGTATTTTGATGGACAATGCGCCCACCCAGGTCATCACCTGAAAAGGGAACAGAGCCACCGGCGGCAAGTAGTTGAACACGATGATGGACAGGACCGACATCACCATCTTGAAGGCTTTCTTCTTCATGGGGTGCATGTCGTCCTTCCCGGAGCCGCGGGACCTCTTCAGGGCCACCAGGATGGCCCCGTTACACAACACCATCCAGCCAAACGTTGCCAGGATTGTCCCTGTAAAGACCTGAGGGTAGCAGAAGTGGATATTTATCAAAGAAATATGTAAATGCACCTTCTTAGCCGTGTTTTTATTTGGTGTTTTTACCTTTAACTTTTTGTTTTAGTTGTTTTTATTAATTAATGTATGTTATTTATTTATTATGTTATACTGTGAAGTGCATTGTATTGCTACTTTTGTCCAATATGTGCTATACAATAAAGTGGGATTGATTAATCTATTGATTGATTGCTTGATTAATCTATTGAGTAATTGATTGATTGATCTATGGATTGACCTTCTCGAAGTTGTGCAGGCCCCCGATGGTCTTGACGGAGGCGTAGGTAAAGGTGAGCCCCAGGACCACCGCCGAGAGAGACACCCTGTACTTGGTGTCCTTCAGCTGGCCGTAGGAAAGAGGGAAGAGGACCGCCACAAACCGATCTAAACAGATACAGGACAGGAACAGAGGACCGCTGGTGTCCTGGAGGAGAAGAAAGTGGAGAAAAAGGAGGAGGAGAAGCAGGAGGAGGAGGAGGTGGAGGAAGAGGAGGAGAATAGGAAGGAGGAAGAGGAGGAGGTGGAGGAAGAGGAGGAGGAGGAGGAGAATAAGGAGGAGGAGGAGGTGGAGAAAAACAAGTTTACTTATTGTCAAATGTCACAGATGAGATGTTACGTACAAAATAATGGCCCCCTATTCCCTATATAGTGCACTACTTTTGACCAGAGCCCAACAAGCACTATGTAGGGAACTGAGTGTCATTTTGGATGCAACCTCTACGACATATATTCCCTACATAGTGTACTTCTTTTGACCAGGGCCCATAGGGGTGTCCATTGGGATCTGGTCAAAAGTAGTATGCTATGTCACAGGGTACAATTTCAGACGCTGAAATTCCAGAATCCAAATACACTAAATTCTCCTTTATCCTATAGCCCTGCACCTTGACGCCGAAGGAGAACATGAGAGCGGACCAGACATCCTTGCTGTGCCAGTAGTAGAGGTTCAGATAGCTGAAGGGGACCATGATGCCGAAGTAAGCGTCCATGAAGGCCAGACAGCCCAGGAAGATGTCTGAGGAGGACGGCTCCTTGCGGTTACGGAGCAGAATCACCATGACTAACACAAGGCAAGACAACAATGTTATTAGCTAGTTTCATCGTCCATCAGAGACAGAAATTACTTTTTTTTCTCTGCTCCCGACACACAAAATATAAACACACTGAAAGGAGTATAGGGTCAGGGGTCAATACTCTGGAGTTATGTAAATGTAAACACACTGGAAGGAGTATAGGGTCAGGGGTCAATACCCTGGAGTTATGTAAATATAAACACACTGGAAGGAGTATAGGGTCAGGGGTCAATACCCTGGAGTTATGTAAATATAAACACACTGGAAGGAGTATAGGGTCAGGGGTCAATACCCTGGAGCTATGTAAATATAAACACACTGGAAGGAGTATAGGGTCAGGGGTCAATACCCTGGAGTTATGTAAATATAAACACACTGGAAGGAGTATAGGGTCAGGGGTCAATACCCTGGAGTTATGTAAAGATTAAGAGCCTTGCTGAAAGACACAATGGTACAAGATAGTTCCTGGGATTGGAATCAGCAACCTTACGGCTACTGGTGGACTGCTCTTACCTCTGTAACCTCTGGGCTACCTACCTAAGATGTTAGCGGGGAGTCCCAGGAACACGTTGAAGGTCTGAACAGACAGGTCGAAGAGGATCCCTGACACGTTCTCCTCGCACCCATCAAACACACTGAAGGGTTTGACCGTAGCGTTGGTCATGAGGTCAGTAACAGTACTGTTGTTCATGGGGTTGAGAGCAGTGGGGAGGCTGGTGGTGTTGAGTGATGAATATAGAATGAGAGGATCCTCCATGGTTTACTTTACACACCGCAGAGGTCAGAGGTCAGATTAAACAAGACTGATGGAGATACAAAAAAAGATGAATAAAAGTGGGGGAAAAAAGTGACTTAAAGATGAACAGACACTTATTAATGAATGTATTTATGAATTGATCTAGTAGATACATAATACATTATTACTAATTGTCACTAATAGATATACAGATTGGCAGTTAAAAGTAAACCGTCATGAATAATCAACGTAATGCATAAATTATCCATCAAATGTCCGTAGTAAAATCTAATTTAGATGGGTGTATATATGTTAATCTCCAAAGTCCTAGTTTAACCTTATAGTGAGGAACTGACCCACAACTAATGAATTAAGCATCACTAAGTATGCTTCCATTTGCCAATGTCTTCATGTCAAATATATCTGTATATATAGTCCCCTTTAACATCATGGTATAGCACCTTATTCCATGCTTTAAAGGCCCAGAGCAGTCAAAATTATGTTTTTCCTGTGTTTTTGTATCATATTGTACACCAGCTGATGAAACTAACACTGTGAAAGTGTGAACAGATGTATTAGTGTTATTGTCTAGTAGTTGCTGGTAGAAAATACAATCTACCTTCTAATCAGCAGGTTTTGCATGGGTAGAGTTTCAGCTTGCCTGGTGACATCACCAGGCGGTATAAGTTGTAATAGACCGGTGGCAAAGAGAGTTCCAAACCTCATTCAGACCACTCAACCTCATTCAGACCACTCAACCTCATTCAGACCACTCGACCTCATTCAGACCACTCAACCACATTCAGACCACTCGACCTCATTCAGACCACTCGACCTCATTCAGACCACTCGACCTCATTCAGACCACTCGACCCCATTTCAGACCACTCGACCTCATTCAGACCACTCGACCTCATTCAGACCACTCGACCTCATTCAGACCACTCAACCACATTCAGACCACTCGACCTCATTCAGACCACTCGACCTCATTCAGACCACTCGACCTCATTCAGACCACTCAACCTCATTCAGACCACTCGACCTCATTCAGACCACTCCCAGACAGTCAAAGCAAAATTATTGCTTGAAATTATTTTGTTGTTGCTAAAAAGCCATTTTTGTAAATTTGTTGATCAATATTAATGTAAAACTATTACAGTAAGGTAATTAATTGTTACTCAGAAAGGATTTGATATTGAGATAAAAACGGCTGCATTGGACCTTTAAAGGCCCAACCCGGAGTTGATCCCTCCTTTTCTGGACTGTTAAATGAATGATATATAGCCATTAATTCTTGCAGAATAAAATTGATAAATTCCTCATGAGCTTAGTTCAACTGTCGTACCTCATCAGAACCCAAAATATAACCTGGTTTAACTACAATGTTTGTAAACAAAGTAAATGTAAACATACACTGTATAGCCTCAAAACACGGTTAAAACTATAATGTCAAAGCAATCTGCTCTCCAATTTAACTTGGATGAAAACATTTTTTTGTTTTTTTATCATGGATGGTCAGTCCTTGTACCCATAGCTCTGTCTGTGAATTTGAGAGTGTCTATATTTCTCAAACCCCATCCCTCACCTGTTTACCAAAACAAGTGGCTGGGTGCCGCTTTCTTATTGTTTCAACTGCGGTCTGACCCTTTAATGGAAAGTTCCTTCGCAGCTAGTGTTCTCATAATTAAGCCCAGAGTCTCAGCTGAGCTGCAGTACGTGTGGACCTCTGTGTCACGATCCTCTTCAGTCACACAGACAGCTGATAAACAGCACACAGGCCTCCCTGCAGGCTATTGTTCTGTTATTCTGGCTCTACCAAGGAGCCCTCTGTGGAACTGACAGTCTCCAATGACACGCTAGAACACTTTAGAGAGCTGAAACGATGTGTGAACTGTGTGTACAGGGAACTGTTCTGTTATTCTGACTCAATTAGGGACTATAGGGAAGGTTTCTCTTTACCCAGACTGGATGTTCTCTGGAGAGTGAAACTGTGTGCACAGGGAATACACCCTTGCCTGAGGACCACTGGGAGACGAGGACCGCCCCTATTGCACCTGGATAAAAGGACTTACAGGTCTTTAACAGATCTGGGGAAGGCAGTATAGATGCTGCTCCAACAGATCTGGGGAAGGCAGTATAGATGCTGCTCCAACAGATCTGGGGAAGGCAGTATAGATGCTACTCCAACAGATCTGGGGAAGGCAGTATAGATGCTACTCCAACAGATCTGGGGAAGGCAGTATTGATGCTACTCCAACAGATCTGGGGAAGGCAGTATTGATGCTACTCCAACAGATCTGGGGAAGGCAGTAGCGATGCTACTCCAACAGATCTGGGGATGGCAGTAGCGATGCTACTCTAACAGATCTGGGGAAGGCAGTGGCGATGCTACTCTAACAGATCTGGGGAAGGCAGTATTGATGCTACTCTAACAGATCTGGGGAAGGCAGTAGCGATGCTACTCTAACAGATCTGGGGAAGGCAGTATTGATGCTACTCTAACAGATCTGAGGAAGGCAGTAGCGATGCTACTCCAACAGATCTGGGGAAGGCAGTATTGATGCTACTCTAACAGATCTGGGGAAGGCAGTAGCGATGCTACTCTAACAGATCTGGGGAAGGCAGTATTGATGCTACTCTAACAGATCTGGGGAAGGCAGTATCAATGCTACTCCAACAGATCTGGGGAAGGCAGTATCAATGCTACTCCAACAGATCTGGGGAAGGCAGTATCGATGCTGCTCCAACAGATCTGTTGTCCATATACAGTACCAGGCTCTTCAGCTTTGATAACCTGCTGTAAAGTCCATATACAGTTCCAGGCTCTTCAGCTTTGATAACCTGCTGTGAAGTCCATATATTGTACCAGGCTCTTCAGCTTTGATAACCTGCTGTAAAGTCCATATACTGTACCAGGCTCTTCAGCTTTGATAACCTGCTGTAAAGTCCATATACTGTACCAGGCTCTTCAGCTTTGATAACCTGCTGTAAAGTCCATATACAGTATCAGGCTCTTCAGCTTTGATAACCTGCTGTAAAGTCCATATATTGTACCAGGCTCTTCAGCTTTGATAACCTGCTGTAAAGTCCATATACAGTTCCAGGCTTTTCAGCTTTGACAACCTGCTATAGGCCTCACAGCTTAGCTTCTCCTTCAACCTTAAGTCTCCCTGGCAGAAGCATTATGCATCTAATCTGTTTCAAGGAGGCACTTATAGCCAAATGTAATATCTATTCAATTCTGTGTAGAAGAAAGTGATGGGTATATTTCTATCCAACAAATGGCATGAGCCCCCTCATATTCAATGGGCGTAACACCTATGCTTTGCTCCACGTATGGAGCGATTTCAGTGCCAACAGAAATTGTATTTGAATTCCACAATTTTGAATTTGTATTAAGATGTTGAAATTTTATTTAATCTTTTAGAATTTGTAATGCACAAATTGAATCATTGAATTCATCAAATTATTATCATCAAACATATTTCATGTTTAAAAACGGAATTGAATTAATATTGCATTCAGTTTTAAAATGCAATGTTTTTGAATATTCAAGTTCAACAATTATACATTCAGTTTCAATATATTGTCTGTCTATACATTCATTGTCTGTGTATCAAGTTTGCAAACCATCATTTCAAGTGGATCAACGTTTTCTATATTCAACTTAGCAGATGCATTCTGATTCCGTTTTCAAATTCAGATCTCTAAATTCAGATTCAACATCCTGGTACTTTGTCAGCCAGGAAAGGTAGAGGAGAACAGATAGAATCAAACACTGTGGTCAACAGAATATTCTGGTGGATTCTGAAGACCATGTGGCATGTTGAGTTTGAATGTAGCGTTGAAACCATTTTGGCTATTGGCTAATATGACCCCATTCCTGATCTATGGAGATCACAGAATTTAACCCCCATACCAATAGAGTTGAAATGTCCTGTCATAGCCCTTCTAAGGCCTTTCACTGCCTATATCGTGTTGTTCTTGTGACTGACTGGGTTTGAACCAGGTCTCCTGCATGTCACAAGACTGTGTTAGATAAAGCCCATAGGGATTAGTTCAGGGAGCTAACACAAGTCTTCAAGTCTCCAACAACGTTTATCAAACCACCTGGGTTATATCCATGCTTCAGAGAGTCTTAGCTTACATTCAAAATCATTGGAAGAAAATAAACTCAACATGCCACATGGTCTTCAGAAACCACCAGAATATTCTGTTGACCACAGTGTTTGATTCTATCTGTTCTCCTTTACCTTTCCTGGCTGACAAAGTACCAGGATGTTGTCTCTGGTATTGAATCTGAATTTAGAGATCTGAATTTGAAAACGGAATCAGAATGCATCTGAGAAGATGAATATATAAAACGTTGATTAGTCCATTGTTGATAAAGTCATAAAATGTTTCGCATGTCAGCAGTCAAGCTGTCAAGATATTTAAGACTTTTAAGAAGAAACGTGTCATAATGATGCAGATTGCTCTTTTTTGTTTAAATCCCTTGGCTGCTGACATGCAAATCATTTTGGGACTGTATCAACAGTGAACTAAAAAAAATGATTTTGGTTTTTGAGTGATATTGCCCTTTAAACATAAAAAAAGATTACATTCAAATTCAATATCTTAATATAAATTCAAAAATCTTAAATTCTAATACTATTTGTGTTGGCACTGAAATGGCTCCCCATGCCTGGCTCTGTCCCTTATAGACACCTACTCTGTATAATAGAGATGTTTCAGTGAACCACATTAAATGTGTTGTGAATTACCTCACCTGAGACCTGAAGACTTATGTTGGCTCCCTTTACCTCCTCTCTCTGTTCCCCCCAGGGCAGAACCTCTCCAGTGGGATCACTCAGTCAGATGAACACACAGAGAGGAGAGGCTGTTTGTCACCCCGACTCCCTGGAGATGCCAGGCTTAATCAATTGTGTTTTTCATCAGCCAGTCATAATAACCGCTTAACAGTACGACTGACGATAGAATGGTTTGGTTCGGAAGCAGCGACTAAATATCCCAAAATACAAGTCATGTGTAATATCTGGTTCTGTTGAATAGAAACGTCATTTAGAAAAATGCTTGAATCTAATTTTACATGAGACAAATAGAATGGATTGGTTAAATAATATTTTACCGCAGCAACTTTCTTATGAGAAATAAAAGAGTAGATGATTTACCATCTATTCTTAAAGGGGCAATCAGCAGTTGCTTCATACATTTTTTACTAAATTAATAATATATACCCATATATTCTTGAAGAATATAACTTATAAATGCCTCATGAGCTTAGTTCAACTGGTGTACCCCATCAGAACCCAAAATATAACCTGGTGTTGGTAAACAAAGTAAATGTAAACAAACTCAAAACATGGTTAAAACGATCAAATGTTGATATCATGGATGTTTAGTCCTTGCTTCCATAGCAGTGTCTCTGTAATGGAGAGTGGTTACATTTCTCCAGCCCCCCCAATCCCTCAACTTTTTACCGAAAAACAACTCTTTGTTAATGTTTTAACTTCTGATTTAGGGCTCTGTTCATTCTGTGTCGCTGAAGCATTTCAGATTACCTTTACATTTATATTGCAGCGTTTACTGTGAATGCAGTCCCCACTAACAGGACCCACCAGAACATTGCCCTTACATTTGAATCAAGCTGTAAAGCTGAACTTCTGCGACGCGAATTGAACAGAGCCGTTAACTTACAGCATCTAAATGAACATACCCCATCAAGGTACTGAGCATTCAGTGAGATATCCTCTACTCTCACCATACATATCTGACTCTGACATCATCATCTCAACTGGAATTACAGCAAGATAAGATACTTTTATTGATCCATTTTTAGTTGATCAATACATTCATATCAAACCGTCTGAGCCCACTACTGCTGTAGCTTGCAGACTTGACTGTTATTATTGTCTTTCTGATGCGTTCAGTAAAATAACCTTAGGTTACTAGCCTGTATTGATTTTTAAACGCCATCGATCATTTACACTCAATTCATTGTGTGCATTGATTCTACACCTTCCATACATAACACAGTAGCACCTTTAACAAATGATTATGTATCAGGGATTTGATCAAGTGGAATCTGCAGACAACTTACCGAAGCGAAGGTGATGTCCTTCAGAGTTGATCTAAATCTTCCAAGTGTGAAGTAAAATCATACAGGATCTATCTGAATGTGAGAGGAGTTTAATTTATACATGATCTGAAGCCTGAGGGACTGTGGACAACAGGGGAGGAGGGAGGGGGGATCTCCCAGAGGTTGGGGACCGTACCCCATGGGGACAGACAGGTGTATGACGTGTAGTGAAGCTGAGGTGTTTGTTCACCAGCCGCTCTGGAGTCTTCAACTCAATCCTTCACCAGCAAATGGGGACAGACAGGTGTAGTGTACAGGTGTAGTGTACAGGTGTAGTGTACAGGTGTAGTGTGCATGTGTAGTGTGCAGGTGTAGTGTGCAGGTGCACTGTGCAGGTGCAGTGTACAGGCGTAGTATACCGGTGTAGTGTACAGGTGTAGTGAACAGGTGTAGTGTACAGGTGTAGTGTACAGGTGTAGTGTGCATGTGTAGTGTGCAGGTGTAGTGTGCAGGTGCACTGTGCAGGTGCAGTGTACAGGCGTAGTATACCGGTGTAGTGTACAGGTGTAGTGAACAGGTGTAGTGTACAGGTGTAGTGTACAGGTGTAGTGTACAGGTGTAGTGAACAGGTGTAGTGTACAGGTGTAGTGTACAGGTGTAGTGTACAGGTGCAGTGAACAGGTGTAGTATACAGGTGTAGTGTACATGTGTAGTGTACAGGTGTAGTATACAGGCGTAGTATACCGGTGTAGTGTACAGGTGTAGGGAACAGGTGTAGTGTACAGGTGTAGTGTACAGGTGTAGTGTGCATGTGTAGTGTGCAGGTGTAGTGTGCAGGTGCACTGTGCAGGTGCAGTGTACAGGCGTAGTATACCGGTGTAGTGTACAGGTGTAGTGAACAGGTGTAGTGTACAGGTGTAGTGTACAGGTGTAGTGTACAGGTGTAGTGAACAGGTGTAGTGTACAGGTGTAGTGTACAGGTGTAGTGTACATGTGTAGTGTACAGGTGTAGAATACAGGTGTAGTATACAGGTGGAGTGTACAGGTGTAGTGTACAGGTGTAGTGTACAGGTGTAGTATACAGGTGTAGTATACAGGTATAGTGTACAGGTGTAGTGTACAGGTGTAGTAGACAGGTGTAGTGTACAGGTATAGTGTACAGGTGTAGTGTACAGGTGTAGTATACAGGTGGAGTGTACAGGTGTAGTATACAGGTGTAGTGTACAGGTGTAGTGTACGGGTGTAGTATACAGGTGTAGTATACAGGTGTAGTGAACAGGTGTAGTGTACAGGTGTAGTGTACAGGTGTAGTATACAGGTGGAGTGTACAGGTGTAGTATACAGGTATAGTGTACAGGTGTAGTGTACAGGTGTAGTATACAGGTGTAGTGTACAGGTATAGTATACAGGTGTAGTGTACAGGTGTAGTATACAGGTGTAGTGAACAGGTGTAGTGTACAGGTGTAGTGTACAGGTATAGTGTACAGGTGTAGTGTACAGGTGTAGTATACAGGTGTAGTGTACAGGTATAGTGTACAGGTGTAGTGAACAGGTGTAGTGTACAGGTGTAGTGTACAGGTGTAGTATACAGGTGTAGTGTACAGGTATAGTATACAGGTGTAGTGTACAGGTGTTAGCCAGGGGCTCTCTCAGGAGAGGAGTCTCTTCAACTCTGTCCTCCATCAACAACAGGAGTACAGTACTTCTCTTAGAACAGTCTTTACAATGTGCCACAATGACTATCAAGATGTTCACCTTGATGATGAAGTCAAATTCAATTCCTTTACATTGATTATGTGTATATTTGTATCCTAACTGTTTCCCTGAACATGAGGCCTCTGATCTAAATGATGATAATAGAAGGGTTGCTGCTACTGTTGAAAACATGGAACCACTCTGCTAAAGCCTCAGAGCCAGGCTCTGATTTAGCATCATGGGACATGGTCCTGGTGGTGGTGGTCCTGGTGGTGGTGGTCCTGGTGAGGGTGGTCCTGGTGGACATGGTCCTGATGGACATGGTCCTGGTGGTGGTGGTCCTGGTGAGGGTGGTCCTGGTGGACATGGTCCTGGTGGACATGGTCCTGGTGAGGGTGGTCCTGGTGAGGGTGGTCCTGGTGGACATGGTCCTGGTGGACATGGTCCTGGTGAGGGTGGTCCTGGTGGTGGTGGTCCTGGTGAGGGTGGTCCTGGTGGGGGTGGTCCTGGTGGTGGTGGTCCTGGTGGTGGTGGTCCTGGTGAGAGGGGTCCTGGTGGACATGGTCCTGGTGGACATGGTCCTGGTGGTGGTGGTCCTGGTGAGGGTGGTCCTGGTGGACATGGTCCTGGTGGACGTGGTCCTGGTGGTGGTGGTCCTGGTGAGGGTGGTCCTGGTGAGGGTGGTCCTGGTGGTGGTGGTGGTCCTAGTGGTGGTGGTCCTGGTGAGGGTGGTCCTGGTGGACATGGTCCTGGTGGTGGTGGTCCTGGTGAGGGTGGTCCTGGTGGACATGGTCCTGGTGGACATGGTCCTGGTGAGGGTGGTCCTGGGGAGGGTGGTCCTGGTGGACATGGTCCTGGTGGTAGTGGTCCTGGTGGTGGTGGTCCTGGTGAGGGTGGTCCTGGTGGACATGGTCCTGGTGGACATGGTCCTGGTGAGGGTGGTCCTGGTGGACATGGTCCTGGTGGTGGTGGTCCTGGTGGGGGTGGTCCTGGTGGACATGGTCCTGGTGAGGGTGGTCCTGGTGGACATGGTCCTGGTGGACATGGTCCTGGTGGTGGTGGTCCTGGTGAGGGTGGTCCTGGTGGACATGGTCCTGGTGGACGTAGTCCTGGTGGTGGTGGTCCTGGTGAGGGTGGTCCTGGTGAGGGTGGTCCTGGTGGACATGGTCCTGATAGGGGTGGTCCTAGTGAGGGTGGTCCTGGTGAGGGTGGTCCTGGTGGACATGGTCCTGGTGAGGGTGGTCCTGGTGAGGGTGGTCCTGATAGGGGCGGTCCTGGTGGACATGGTCCTGGTGAGGGTGGTCCTGGTGGTGGTGGTCCTGGTGGACGTGGTCCTGGTGGGGGTGGTCCTGGTGGGGGTGGTCCTGGTGAGGGTGGTCCTGGTGGACATGGTCCTGGTGGACATGGTCCTGGTGAGGGTGGTCCTGGTGAGGGTGGTCCTGGTGGACATGGTCCTGGTGGACATGGTCCTGGTGAGGGTGGTCCTGGTGAGGGTGGTCCTGGTGGACATGGTCCTGGTGGACATGCTCCTGGTGAGGGTGGTCCTGGTGAGGGTGGTCCTGGTGGACATGGTCCTGGTGGACATGGTCCTGGTGGACGTGGTCCTGGTGGGGGTGGTCCTGGTGGGGGTGGTCCTGGTGAGGGTGGCAGTCTGCCCAGAGGCAGTTAGTGTCAGTATCATCTCCACTCCACACTTGAGTGAAACACCTAACCTGACGACTAGATGGTGAACCCAGGTGCTAGAAAACACCAGGAATGACGGACAATATAGTGAGTGTGTGTGTGTGTGTGTGTGTGTGTGTGTGTGTGTATGCATACGTCCATCCATTTGTTTGTGCGTGCATATGTGTGTGTGTACGTCCGCGTCTGTGTGTGTGTGTGTGTCAGAATATATTTGGATTGATTGCCACACATCCAGGTCAGTGTAAGAGCATTAACCTTCCCAGGTGGGTTAAATGAATCCAATGTTCTGTTCTATTCCTATGTGGACTCAATGACACAGCACTGCCTCGCTGTCCTGTAACATATAGAGACTAGAGAGACAGACCACAGCACTGCCTCACTGTCCTGTAACATATAGAGACTAGAGAGACAGAACACAGCACTGCCTCGCTGTCCTGTAACATATAGAGACTAGAGAGACAGACCACAGCACTGCCTCACTATCCTGTAACATATAGAGACTAGAGAGACAGAACACAGCACTGCCTCGCTGTCCTGTAACATATAGAGACTAGAGAGACAGACCACAGCACTGCCTCACTGTCCTGTAACATATAGAGACTAGAGAGACAGACCACAGCACTGCCTCACTGTCCTGTAACATATAGAGACTAGAGAGACAGAACACAGCACTGCCTCGCTGTCCTGTAACATATAGAGACTAGAGAGACAGAACACAGCACTGCCTCGCTGTCCTGTAACATATAGAGACTAGAGAGACAGACCACAGCACTGCCTCGCTGTCCTGTAACATATAGAGACTAGAGAGACAGACCACAGCACTGCCTCTCTGTCCTGTAACATATAGAGACTAGAGAGACAGAACACAGCACTGCCTCACTGTCCTGTAACATATAGAGACTAGAGAGACAGACCACAGCACTGCCTCACTGTCCTGTAACATATAGAGACTAGAGACCACAGCACTGCCTCGCTGTCCTGTAACATATAGAGACTAGAGAGACAGAACACCGCACTGCCTCACTGTCCTGTAACATATAGAGACTAGAGAGACAGAACACAGCACTGCCTCGCTGTCCTGTAGCATATAGAGACTAGAGAACACAGCACTGCCTCGCTGTCCTGTAACATATAGAGACTAGAGAGACAGACCACAGCACAGCCTCACTGTCCTGTAACATATAGAGACTAGAGAGACAGAACACAGCACTGCCTCACTGTCCTGTAACATATAGACTAGAGACCACAGCACTGCCTCGCTGTCCTGTAACATATAGAGACTAGAGACCACAGCACTGCCTCGCTGTCCTGTAACATATAGAGACTAGAGAGACAGAACACAGCACTGCCTCGCTGTCCTGTAACATATAGAGACTAGAGAACACAGCACTGCCTCGCTGTCCTGTAACATATAGAGACTAGAGAACACAGCACTGCCTCGCTGTCCTGTAACATATAGAGACTAGAGAGACAGAACACAGCACTGCCTCACTGTCCTGTAACATATAGAGACTAGAGAGACAGACCACAGCACTGCCTCACTGTCCTGTAACATATAGAGACTAGAGAGACAGACCACAGCACTGCCTCACTGTCCTGTAACATATAGAGACTAGAGAGACAGAACACAGCACTGCCTCACTGTCCTGTAACATATAGAGACTAGAGAGACAGACCACAGCACTGCCTCACTGTCCTGTAACATATAGAGACTAGAGAGACAGACCACAGCACTGCCTCGCTGTCCTGTAACATATAGAGACTAGAGAGACAGACCACAGCACTGCCTCACTGTCCTGTAACATATAGAGACTAGAGAACACAGCACTGCCTCGCTGTCCTGTAACATATAGAGACTAGAGAGACAGAACACCGCACTGCCTCACTGTCCTGTAACATATAGAGACTAGAGAGACAGAACACAGCACTGCCTCGCTGTCCTGTAACATATAGAGACTAGAGAACACAGCACTGCCTCGCTGTCCTGTAACATATAGAGACTAGAGAGACAGACCACAGCACAGCCTCACTGTCCTGTAACATATAGAGACTAGAGAGACAGAACACAGCACTGCCTCACTGTCCTGTAACATATAGAGACTAGAGACCACAGCACTGCCTCACTGTCCTGTAACATATAGAGACTAGAGAGACAGAACACAGCACTGCCTCGCTGTCCTGTAACATATAGAAACTAGAGAGACAGAACACAGCACTGCCTCGCTGTCCTGTAACATATAGAGACTAGAGAGACAGACCACAGCACTGCCTCGCTGTCCTGTAACATATAGAGACTAGAGAGACAGACCACAGCACTGCCTCACTGTCCTGTAACATATAGAGACTAGAGAGACAGAACACAGCACTGCCTCGCTGTCCTGTAACATATAGAGACTAGAGAGACAGACCACAGCACTGCCTCGCTGTCCTGTAACATATAGAGACTAGAGAGACAGACCACAGCACTGCCTCGCTGTCCTGTAACATATAGAGACTAGAGAGACAGACCACAGCACTGCCTCGCTGTCCTGTAACATATAGAGACTAGAGAGACAGAACACAGCACTGCCTCACTGTCCTCTAACATATAGAGACTAGAGAGACAGACCACAGCACTGCCTCACTGTCCTGTAACATATAGAGACTAGAGAGACAGAACACAGCACTGCCTCACTGTCCTGTAACATATAGAGACTAGAGAGACAGACCACAGCACTGCCTCGCTGTCCTGTAAACATATAGAGACTAGAGAGACAGAACCACAGCACTGCCTCGCTGTCCTGTAACATATAGAGACTAGAGAGACAGACACAGCACTGCCTCACTGTCCTGTAACATATAGAGACTAGAGAACACAGCACTGCCTCGCTGTCCTGTAACATATAGAGACTAGAGAGACAGAACACAGCACTGCCTCACTGTCCTCTAACATATAGAGACTAGAGAGACAGACCACAGCACTGCCTCACTGTCCTGTAACATATAGAGACTAGAGAGACAGAACACAGCACTGCCTCGCTGTCCTGTAACATATAGAGACTAGAGAGACAGACCACAGCACTGCCTCGCTGTCCTGTAACATATAGAGACTAGAGAGACAGACCACAGCACTGCCTCGCTGTCCTGTAACATATAGAGACTAGAGAGACAGAACACAGCACTGCCTCACTGTCCTGTAACATATAGAGACTAGAGAGACCACAGCACTGCCTCGCTGTCCTGTAACATATAGAGACTAGAGAGACAGACCACAGCACTGCCTCACTGTCCTGTAACATATAGAGACTAGAGAGACAGACCAAAGCACTGCCTCGCTGTCCTGTAACATATAGAGACTAGAGAGACAGAACACAGCACTGCCTCGCTGTCCTGTAACATATAGAGACTAGAGACCACAGCACTGCCTCGCTGTCCTGTAACATATAGAGACTAGAGAGACAGACCACAGCACTGCCTCACTGTCCTGTAACATATAGAGACTAGAGAGACAGACCACAGCACTGCCTCACTGTCCTGTAACATATAGAGACTAGAGAACACAGCACTGCCTCACTGTCCTGTAACATATAGAGACTAGAGAGACAGAACAC